>NC_051438.1:24753688-24763349 GCF_001649575.2 Kryptolebias marmoratus | reverse complement strand
CTGGTACCCCATACTCCCGGAGCACCCCCCACAAGATTCCCCGAGGGACACGGTCGAACGCCTTCTCCAAGTCCACAAAACACATGTAGACTGGTTGGGCGAACTCCCATGCACCCTCAAGGACCCTGCTAAGAGTATAGAGCTGGCTTTTACATTTGGATTATAAATCAAATATTTATATACTATTTTAAAATACGAGGGTTTGTTCTGAGCTCCTCATTTTACAAACAAAAAAGATGTGCTTTATCACAGATATTATGGAGAATATATCACATTTTTTGCAAAAAAATGACAACTTAACACTTTCATGGCAAACTTGGAGCTGCCTGATGTGAGCACGTTAGCCTGAGAGGGAAAAAGGAAATCCAAGTATGTTCATTTTTTATTGCAATGCCCTTGTGCTCCTGGTTGTTTTTGATAAAAGTTATAAATAAACAAGGCAGGTGTTGACAGTAATCCTAAGCTCTTTATCACAGTGTCTCTGCACAAAAGTCAGTTCAACTTTGGTTCCTTTAGTATTCATATATCACTCTAATATTTATGATGTGGTGTTGGCTCTTCATGTAATTTATCCACAGTGTGTAACTTTACCTGTGTATACATTCCTCTAACAACTACAAAACTAGTTTGGTGAGTTAGGCCCACAGTCTGCCAATCAGAGTTTTTATTTTGCTTTGAGATCATTTCTAAAAACGTTTTTTTTTTTTTTTTGCATTACGGTTTACTCTATTCCTCTTAAAATTTTGTGTACCTTGTTACCCAGCTTTGACAAAGAAACATGCAAATTAGACACCAAAACATGCAGCTCAGTCAGGAATAGTGCATTGTGACTTTAGTAGCTGTACTTTGCACAACACGGACACAATTTCCAATAAACAGTACCAAGAACAATGATCAATGGGATTTTGATGAAACAGACGAGAACACCCAACAATCTTTGGAGCTGTACACCTCAGGCATCCTTCAAAATTTGAACCAAGCCAAAGAAAGTTGGATTTAAAATGTATGAAAGGCCTTTTATCATATTTTTAAGCTTTTCTACAAATGCAGTTAAAGTTTTATGGTATTTAAATATTTTTCCACTGAACGTTCAGCTAACAGAGGATGATGACACACTAACTTTTGAGCTGCCTGAAAAATTTAAATCCTTTGCAAACAAACACTTCTTACATCCACAACTCTTTATGCTACATATACAACCTGTGCACCATCAGTTTGCCCTGTTTCCAGCTCCACACTCATCTGCCTTTCACCTGTAATCAGCACACCTGTTTGCAATCAGTAATCACATATATTCCCTTGATTTTGTTATAAAAATTTTGTTTGTCCTGAATACTGCATTCAATTTGACTGGATTTGGGACTTTCTCCTTTTCATTATCCACCATTCAGGACACTATCATGTACAAATTTGTGCTGTAGAGCTTCCTGTTTGGAATGTGACTCTTCAGCGCTTCATAAATTAATCAAATTTACTACATTTTGATGATTTGGCAGTTTAGATGGCCTTTGGGGAAGATCCATTTCCATGTTGAAGGAAGAACAGCTAACTAAATTTTAAACAGCTGATTGTTGGATGGAAGAAACCATTTTATGCCACTAGTTTGTCTTTCTGTAAGTTACCGGGATTGCTTAAAAAATAATACAACTGAGTGAAAGGCAAAAAGGTTTCTCTCTGGACAAATTGATTGAATTTGTCCAGATAATAATCAGAGGTTCAAAACACTATATGTTTGCTTTTTAATACATCTCTATCATGTGCTTTCGAACCAAAGACAGCCTCCTTCACTTCTTTGTTTCAAATAAATTATAATCAGTTTCCTTTTTTCCCTTTCTAAACATCCATCCGTGAATCAGTCTAACGATATTTTGCTTTCATTACCACATTTTAATTTGAATATGTGCAGAGGGTTACTTTAATTTGACAGTTTTATCATTTCCATCCACCTCTCATCTCGTTTCTGCAGCCCCGAGTACAGATTATCTTTCTTCAGTGTGAAAAGATGTCAAGAGCTGGCTTTCAACAGCAATATTAAATACCATCTATGGATGTGCCAACTTTAAATAAAGCCTCCAGTCGTGCAGATAAAAAAAGCACAACCAGCACATTAGCTTTAATAGCTGCAGTCACATGTATTTAGGGGAATGCATTAAGAGATCTGGGAGTCTCGGTGGCGCAGCAATGCAACAGAAGGTGGAGGCTGCTTTAAGTGTGATGTGGGTGTTATTTCCAGCTGGCTTTGCAACAGAAAAGGAACAAAGCAGATATGCAGTGATGGTGTCAATCAGGCCTGCTGCAGTTTTTCACCTTCAGACAAAACTAATTTTCTGAAATTTAAGCTCACTTAAGTTCTTTCTCACAGCTTGATAAAACCAAAGTGTTTGGATGCACAAGTGGAGGCTGATTTTGCAGCTCACACCGTATGGAAGAAGTGAACAAATTATCTCTACTATAAATGTAGTGTATGTGTTGTTTATTTCATAAGTTAAAAAGGAGGAACAATCTATTGAAGCTACATACACAACAAACAGTAAGCTGGTTTATCCATGGAAAACACATATTTTGATTAAAAATTCCAAAAGAGATAATTTAAAATAAAAAAGGAAAGAAGGAATAAGAATATTTTGAATAGTTGAAAATCAGCAGCCACGATGGGGTATAAAGACTTGCTGTAAATTGTTTGAAAATAGCCCCACAGCCATTTCATTAGTGGGATTTAAAAATATATTTTGCTGTGAACTCAGCATCACTACATATATTAAAAAAGGAAAGTCCTTCATCTCTCTTTATGCAACTGTTCAATTTATTTTGATCTTCCTTAAGCCTTTAAAAGCTGTTTATGGTGAAATGAACTGAGGTAATTCCTGCAGCCATATCTCCGTCGAACCTATATCAGTGTACTTATTGAAGCCTTCTTTCTTCCTCATGAGGCCCATCAGCAAGCTTGCATTTTTCATTACTCTAGTTGTGAGGCATATTTTTATTTTCCCTCTTAGTCTCTTTTGACTAGACCAGTTTCTCTCTTGCTTTATTTCTTTGTACTTTCACAGCCAGTAAATCTAGGGATGAAAACTGGGAAAGAAATGAGAGGAAGTGCAGTCGTCTTCTGTTTAACTGCTTAGGATCAGTCATAGATGGAAAACAGTGGGTTGGAAAGTCTGAACCCCACTTTGGTTTGTTTCACTCAGCTTCTGCCTCCCTCTTCACCTCCCATTTATGACCCGGTTCATTTTGAACGAGAGCTGGAGAAAAGCACCAGCGCTCTGCAGTCCTGCACAGGATGGGGTGGGTATAAAAATAGATGGATGTTTATACACTTAAAAAATTACATTTTGTTAGAAAAGAACATAATCAAAACTCTCATTTTAAATATTGGGTAAGTTGTTTGTAGTTTTGTGCTACTCTGGATTTTTTTCCCCCACATTGAACATCATGTTTAAGAATTGAAGTAATTTATTTTCTTTATCTGAGTTAAGAAGAGTTGCTCTTCCTCCTGCAGTATATAAAGTGTGTGTGTGTGTGTGTGTGTGTGTGTGTGTGTGTGTGTGTGTGTGTGTGTGTGTGTGTGTGTGTGTGTCTGTCAGGCAGTGAGTTCTGGTGAAATGCTGAGAAAAGAAAATGACATTCTGTCATTTTTATAGTGCACCAAGATGCACCGTCAGTAAATGTTTCTAGTACTATCAAAGAGCGTCTTTGGCATTATCAAAGGAAGAAAAGGAGCGAGGTTCCTCTGAAAATGTTTCATGATGGTGTCATTAGGACACAGAAACACAGAGCAGAGCTGGGCTCACAGAGACGGTTTCAGGCTGTTGATGTTTTTTCCGTCTTTTAAAATATAGACAGCTTTAGATTTGTAAACCTGTGAAAGCTGAAGTCTTTGCTGAACATTGTGTTTAGTAGTTCTGAGGATGGAAAACACTTTTTGTTTATTAAAAGGGGAAAAAAATGACACGAGAAATAGATTAAATGAGACAGATAAAAGAATCTTAAAAAGACTTTAGGTTTTAAAAGACAATACAAGCACTGAATGATTTTAAACATTATTTTATTCAACATTTGTTCTTTTATGATTGTGAGAGGAGGAGGTTTGCTTGAGGAGTTATAAGCTAAGATCGTTTGCAGAAGTGTTTTCATCTTTAAGATGTTTAAACAGGGCCTAGAGCTGAAAAGTATATTGACTTTTTAATTTCTCCCAGTATTTTATCTGTAGGTATTAGCGACTGTACTTATCTTCACTCACCCCACGTCGCCTCTTTCCCTTTGTCTATAAAGGAAAACAATTACATATAGGAACATTTTGGTCAAGCTGTCACTTTCCTTTTGAGTGGGTCATCAGAGCAATGTGAATACTGCGTTTTATAAATCTTATTTCTGCAAAGAAGTTCATTGTAAGCTGCACATGGATACTTACTTTGGCTGGTGAACGCAGCCAAAATAATTCACAGACATATTTGCAAAATGATCCCATGTACAGACAAAACTTTCTGTAGGACTGGTTGTGAATTTTCAGAATTTTTAAATTCTAAGAATAACTGCAAACAAGGAAATTAATGTTGTGTTTAGGGAGCTCTGCAATGTGTATACAACCACAATTAAAAAGTGCACACACCTTTTTTGATTTTAAGATTTTTAATAAAAAACTCTTTCGCCCCTTCCAAGTCCCAGAATCTGATTAACAGAACTTCAGATGAACGACGACACGTTATAGGACACTCAGTTGTCATTTACTTTACAAAAATTAACCTCAAATGTGAAAGAAGTGTGTGGAAAAACTACTTTAAGTGACCTCTCAGTGCGTACACTTAATTTAAGAGCCATGTTTTCATCAGTTCATGTGATCATCTGATCATCCGCACGTTTTCACTGGTCGATTCAGTGATGAACAATGATCTTAGAGAAACAGCTGCTGTCCATCGTTCTCAGAAAAGTTCTCTAAATGAAATTTTAAAAAGTAGAAAACATTCAAGAAAGTTAGCAGTCTTCGTAAAGGAGGGCACCCGAGCAAAGTGCCCTCCAGATCTGACTGATTAAATGTTCAGTGAAATATCTCCTGAATACACAAAAACACTAAAAACACTTTTTTTACCAATATTGCCTCTGGTGCCATGTGTTTTAAATCCTCCCAGAACATCTGATCAATATTCTCAACTTAAGCAAATCGTTTCGTATTGATGATCTGATCCATTATATGAAAAACTGCCTCAGATGCTGTTTACACACGTAGCCAAGGTGGCAAACGGTGCCTAAGAAGGGATCCTGGTGGGGGACGGTCATTTCGTCCTTCTGCTAAATCCTTCCATCAAGATATACCAAAACTAGAGAGAAGATCAAAAGCCTGAAGCACCCTCTACTACGCTGGCTGCAGTATAAGTCTAAAGTGCACCAAAAATACAAAATGACGACACCCAAAAACATACATTTGGCTTCAATTTTGAACAATGTGAAGAAGTTTCTCTGCTGACGTTGATGTTTTCTACCAGTTGGTTGTCATATTATACTCAGCAGTCAGTGTTATGTCCTGATAGCCAGGATGTGTGGAAAATAATAAGATGCAGCATATAGTGTGTTTGTAAAATTATAAGGAATGTTTTTGGCCATATTTGCAAGCTGAACTGAAGGTATGTCACATTTTTCTACTATGTCAAAGCTAATGTGACACTGTTAACAAGTTACATCTTCTCCTTGGGTTTTGACACCACGTGACACCAAATTCAGTTTGTTTTAATTGATTTTATGTCGTTTTAGTTGCTTTTATGAAAGGGCTGCTTTCAGCTTGGCTTGTGTCTTTTATTTGTTTTATTTTCTGTGACTGCTGTTACGTCTTATTTATTGTTCTGTACAGCACTTTGGTCCTGCGGTTGTTTAAAGTGCTTTAGAAATAAAGCTGGTACAGTATGATATGGTAAGTCATTAGTTATTAGCTGCCAATCTGCACATTCTTCAACTTCTTTTTCCCACATCAGCTTTAAGTAAATCCCTTCTGTTGCCAGTTTTTTCCCTCCCTTTAACAAGTGATCAATATCTAAGCCTGTGGCAAATCAATGCGAATTGATAAGCGGATCCATAATTTGACTGATCATCTCAGCTGCTGTTTACACATTTTGAAACAACAGCTTTTCATTATTAGTGGTAGTTTTGTCCTTTCTCCGTTAATTCCTGTGTGCTGCTTTGCCAGTAGCTGACTGTGTCAGCTTTCTGTCAGGCGTAAGGCAGGAGACTCGCAGCTTGTACATCTGTGATTTCTTCACTGAAAACAGCTACAAGTTTAAATGGAAATGAAACTGCTGAGGATAAGCCAAAAATATCTGTATAAAGTGAAAACAGTTGCCTGAAGGGGAAACTGCAAAGTGAGGCTGCAGATGAATGCATCACTGCAAAAAAAACACTTTCACAACAATCATTTATTCCACCCATAACACAAAATTATTGTTTAATCAGGACCTAATATTATCCTGTGCTGTCACTAACCCTGAACTCTACTATGTCAGCTAAACAAGCAGAAAATGCATACCAGTGTGCCATTTTTAAATAATTTATGCCGCTTTAAGGGAAAGGCGGCTTTGCAAGAGCAGACTGTTTAATTTAGATGCACATTGCTGTCCTCAGCAAATTTCTGCCTTTGAAAAAAGTGCAGATTCAAAAGGTCTATTTCCTTTTACATGCTATATAAAGCATACAGACTGAATAAGGAGGAACACGCGACTGGATTAATTCTGACTCACCCATTCAGACAGAACTTTGACCCAGCAGGCATGAAATTCATGTCTGAGATACCTGCAGCATTTTAATGTGATTTAGCTCCAGACTTTAAACAACAACTTCTGAAAACTGTTCGACTTTTTCCTCGCGTGTAAGGCTTCGTGTTTTCACCAAATATGAAACACGTTTGGGTTATTGACCCATTTGATAAACAGGACTCGTCTTTTCCAGATAAGATACACAAATAAATAATCTGCTGCTCTCTTTACTGTTCGATCACACCAACACTTTCTCTGAGTCTTCCTAAAGAAACGTGTGTTTTAAATGTGTTTACTACAGCAGTAGTTCTTCCTCAGAGATTGTCCTGAGACATTTCTTGCTTCCTTCATGGCTTTGTAAAGCCATGTTTGGAGATTTGTCAAATTACCAAAAACCAAAATGGTGTTTTGGTTTTCTTTTGACTCTCAGGATTTTGGAAATCCTTGACTGGCTCACTCTGTTGAAGCTGCAGTAAGAAGGTTTCTGCCATTCGACCCTTCCACTGCTGGTATAATGCCATTCTGATTCAATATAATATGAAATAAAAACTCAAATTAAAGACCTTGAAGGAATGCATATCACCCCATGTCCTTCACATCAGAGTTTTATCCTGAGATTATTTTCTGATGAGAGCAAACGATGGTCTGTTTGACTTAAACCTTGAAAATGATCTTGTGCGATCTGTTAGAGCTCTGAGTGCCTCTATTATTTCAGCTCAGTAGCTGTAAATTGGCAGAGTTATAGCCATTCTGGTATTTTCTAAGGTTGTTTAGCTGTGGCAGCCATCTTAAATGGGGTTGAATCACAGATTTAATCGGTTGTAGATGCAGATCTTATGACTACTTTCTCAGAGTTTCATTAAAATCCGTCTTCGGCTTTATGAGGTGTTTTTGCTGACGGTACAGATAAACAAACACATTTGGTGGCCAGGAATAATCATTATTTGAAGCCAAATGATCCCTGAGACCTAAAATTGCATCTAGCATTGTAATTCGTACAAGCTACAAGTAGATCTGCCTCCGGTTTGAGACAATATGCATTAAATAATGTGCAGACGGCACCCTCTGAGGTCGCCATCAACATCACTGACATAACAAATCAAGTTTTAACACATGTGACAGACCATAAGGCAGGAAACCCAGCACCTAAAATTTTTATTTGACAATGACACAAAGTTAACAGCTCGTACCAGAATGAAATAGAAGCTGTGCAATTTCTCCTGCTGTCACAGAAACAGAGAAATATGGAGCCGAGATGACAGAAAGAGAGACATGTTGGGTGTTTATGTGTGAGTGTAGAGATGAAGGCCATATTTCAAGTGCTGCAAAGACGTGAAAGAAGACGAATTAGAGCATTTTACATAAGATAGATTCGGCTCGGAGGTAAAGCATGGCTCCCCTCTGCTGGACAAAACAGAGATGCACAACCTTTCAGCAACGCCGGCTGAATGCAGACGGCTTTTAGGAATATTCCAGACTCATCTGATGTTACAACAGTTTGTAAAAGTAAAATATTACATTTGTTTTTCGATTGTGCCATCAGCAAAGCTAACAAATTATCACACAGACTTTACTCTGACCTTTATTTGTCATTTTTTTCTAGCCCTCCTTTGTTGTTCTCATCAGTTTCTGACATTGTAATGATTGCCTTTAAAACTGAAAAGTAAAAGAAGGTAAAACACGGCATGTTGTCTGTAATAAGATAAAACTCTATGTTCTGCAAACTAAGATGTTGTTTGAAAACTCAGATTGTTAAAAACAAAAACGTTTTTTTTCTACATAAGCTTAAAAAAATACTTTTAAAACATTTGTAAACTTCAGCTTTAATTGTAAGTTATTAACTTTGTTTTTAACAGTATCTTTTATTAACCTTTTTGTGTCACATCAAGTTTGAAGTATTATTATTGTTATTTATTTGTTTATTTTTCTGTACCCTGAGCCCCTCGGACACATTTCAGGTTTTATTAAAGAATATAAAAATATATTGGCCTCCTTACAACTTTAGCTGCAGCTGTTACAGAGTAAAAGAGTAAATTTAAAGGCGAAGAAAATTACCACTCAAGGCAAAAGAACTGCAAAGTACACAACCTTGGAAGTTTCAGCAGAGGTGATTCTCCAACTTGCCTCAACGAGGAGACCACACTAATGAGCCTTGAAGTGATTTGGTATGGAAGTCATGGGATGAAGGGAGTGTGTGAGGGAGAAAGCGAGAGAACAGATGTGTTTGTGTGTGTGTGTGTGTGTGTGTGTGTGTGTGGATAGATGGCAGAGCATGACAGGCAGTGTGTGAAGTGAATTTCTCACCACACAGCTGCTGGCGGTTGTCATGAGAACCGACAGCGGCAGATGGTGCTCGAATGGTGTCTGGATGACACTCACATATGCAAACATGCACATGTAATCATTTCAGTTAAACGTTCAGACGTACTACATGTGTGCTTTAATGCATAGGAGCATATTTTAAAAGAAATATATATATATATATGTCAAGCATTTCCTCAATGAAGTTTGACTGTAGAGCTCCAGAATGATCCAACACAGGAGAAAACATGTGCTTCACATTCAAAGCCACAATAATCAGTTTGGTAAAACCATAAAAGTATAATAAATATTATCATCTGAAGCCAAACATGCTGTGATAAAGTCTTGCCTATGTGTGTGTTTGTTCGACTGTACCATTTTTTAAATGTCTCACTTCAATCACTGAAGGGATTTTAATGAAACTTACAGAAAGTAAACAGCTGACTTTAAATAACACACATACATACATACCTACAGGTGCTGGTCATAAAATTAGAATATCATGAAAAAGTAGATTGATTTCAGTAATTCCATTTAAAAAGTGAAACTTGTATATTATATTCATACATTACATACAAACTCATATATTTCAAATGTTTATTTCGTTTAATTTTGATGATTAC
>NC_051438.1:24494303-24752474 GCF_001649575.2 Kryptolebias marmoratus | reverse complement strand
AATCATCAAAATTAAACGAAATAAACATTTGAAATATATGAGTTTGTATGTAATGTATGAATATAATATACAAGTTTCACTTTTTAAATGGAATTACTGAAATCAATCTACTTTTTCATGATATTCTAATTTTATGACCAGCACCTGTATAACTCAGTAGATTTTACAGGTGCTGTGCTTAAATCTGGTGTGGTAGTAGCTGACAGTCATTTATAACACATAATCCTTACACTAACAGATCATATTGCATGATATTGAGCTTATTGTTAATTTCAAGGTTTGACCAAAATGGCTACAGCTTCATCATTTCTTAGCGTAAAATGATTTTAGTCTAAAACGCTGGTATGATCAGCCACAATATGCACTCCTTCAATGAATGGTAGGTGTATAATTTTGAAAAGCAGCTTTTTTAAGTTGCACACAGAGGTTATATAGATCATTTTCGGGATATGAAGGTAAAAATGACTAACAGAGCCACAAGATTTTCTTTGAATTTCAGTACTGCAGCGTATTTCCAACTCTGTTGTTTACATGAGCACAACAAAACTCTCGAGCTGAAGTAGAAATGATGGCTTAAATACGTATATCAGCAATTCAAAACCACTTCCCTCCCCAATCACTGCATAAATCTGTGTTTGTGCTCTCGATATGTCAGAGAGCACAGAGCCACAGCTGAGCCTCGAGGCTTTGGCTCCTCAAGTGTGCCAATTGGTTTGGCCCGAACTCCAAGGTCAGACTTTGGAATAATACACTGAGAGTGAGAGAGAGAAATAACAGGAAAGAGGAGGAAACATTACAGCCACACAATGAGAGGAGGGACAGATGGGGGACGTGAGACACACAGTGAGTCTACACAGTTAATTGTGTTAAGCAATTTAAAGTTTTAAAAAGATTATCTGTCTTCAAAGGACTAGAAAGTGGTTTAAAGTTTTAAAAGAGGGTTCAAACAAATGATTTTCATGGGCTGAAAGTTTGTGACTGAACTCCTAAAATGACCCACAGATGAACCTCTTGGAAGTTCTGACCGTATAATATTTGACTGATTTTAAGCCGGATCCAGGATTTGTGAGGAGCTGAGGATCCTGAAGCCAGCTGCAGGACGCGGGTCGGGTCGTGACGGCGCCATGGCGGTTCAGGACGTGTGACGCTTTGGCATGAGCTCCAGAAACAACGTGTTGGAAAAATAATCAATTAGACGTTTATTGCATGCAAGACACAAAGTAAATGGGCTTTTTTCCCCGAATATCTGCTTGAAATGTGTCAGGATTTGGGTGTTTTTCAGGTTTATTGTTTCTTTTATTCTGTTATTTGGTATCTTTATGTTCAGTTTTTGCTCCCTGTGCCCTTTGTGTTCCTGTCATCATTCTCTTTTTCTCTGGTCATTTCTTGTCAGCCTGCCTCAAACACACACACCTGTTTCTAATCAGTCACCTGTTTCCATTGTTATCCTCAGCCTTTAAAACTCACTGGTTCATGTGCTGGCTGGGTTTCCTTGTGTCTTGTTTTGAAATTCTGAGTTTTGTTTTTGTTATTTAGTTTTTACTTGAGCTCTTCTGGGACTGACTGCATTTTGGGTACAATCTGCCACCCAGCCACCAAAGCTGACAGAAATGAGCATTTATTATCCTTTATATTACATCATGTTGGTTTAACCTTTGAAAATGTTTCTTTCTTGCAGCAGAAGTTGCTTCACTTTTCCCTTTATGGATGGCATGGCGCCTCAAATCCAAATCAGATTATCTGATCTTCATCCAGCAAAGTTTTTTTGGGTGCTCAGCAGTTTTTGTAAATCAGATGCAGGAAACCATCAGAGCTCAACAAACAATATTTTTTAATGATGACTCAAACTGGCAGTGATTTAATTACAGCTTGTTGCTGAAAACAGATTATCATTTAAATCATTAAACTGTCAAAATAAACCTTTTTTTCTTCATTTCTTATAATTTATGAGCCTGTTTGCTGAAAATACATTGACAGTATGTCTAAAACATATTTATGGAGCTAGCTTTTCAGTGAAAATTGGCGATGTTGACTGAGTTATATCATATTTGGACATTATTTCTCAAAGTACAGAGAAAGTTTACAACAAGCAGCTAATAAATTAACTCTGTGGACAACATCATTGTACTGCTGAAAATATTTTGTTTTCATATTAATACAAACATCACGTGATTTTGATTTGTGTATATACTGCTTTTAACATTAAATAATAGATCGAATGACATCTTTCTGTTGACCACATTTGATCTGCAAGTTGAGTTAAAAGTTCAGTTTTTATTGATTCAACTTTCAGTCGTTGAAACAAACTTAGGCTCAGTTTTATCTGGGCCGGTTAACATCAAATGAAAGTGAAAGTCTTTAAATTTCCCCCAAAACTTTATTATTTTACTGTTGCATCTGGATTTTTATTTTTTTCAACTGTTCAAACATGTTCTGATTAGGAAACAAGTAAAATGTAATGAATTGTTTCACTCGGAGTGCACTCTAAAGCTCGAGGAGAGCTCTTGAAACGATCTTTTACCAATAAACGTTTCTGGATTAACTATAAGAACTTCTTCTCCACTGTCACAAAACAATAAATGTTAGATTAAATCCAAATACAAATGCTGACTGAGCTCTCTCTATGTTAAAAACTAAAATTGAACTTTATGGAACATCTTTTAACTGTTTTCATGTATAAAGTCTGCAGTTTTTACTTTTTTAATGTACCATACAGACAGTAAAACAGAGACTTATATGAGTTAAAATAAATCTCTGAGCAATCCTGGAAAAGCTTAAAAATTTAAAAACAAAACCTATCTTAAGTTAAAGAAACCAAAGTTGGACTCCACCTGAAGGGGATATCTTACAAAGAAAACAGCTGATAGGGATTTTTTTGTAAATATGAAACAACTTTTCTATGTCTGTGATCCTGAATAAAACTAACTATGTGAGTTTTGCCTGTTTGTGTTTATATAAAGACACAAACCAACTGTGGAGCAGCAGTTTGTTATTACAGTCTCTGTGAAATCTGCTCCTCTGTGAATGTTGTTGCAAGTCGTACGTAAGTTAGCAGGAATGTTTACGACTTATTCTCAAAGAAAGGGCATCTATAAATACCCACCTTTACACACATTCACCCTCTGAAACCCTGCGTGTGGGTTCAGACGAGGCTTCGCCGTGTGGCTCCATCGGTCCTCCATCTGTTCTGTCTTGGCAGGCCCTCAGGACTGAGGCGCCATCAGTGACTCTCACTCTCGTTTCCTGCCTCCCTCAGATGCTCAAACAGAGAAACACGACCGGCCAGGACAGACTGACAGGTCGGGATCTCTGGCACTAAGCTGCTAAACTCAGAAACTCTGTTACTAGTTGTTTGATCATCCCTCCAGTTCAAGTTATTTGACTATTATTTGTGTCAAATTCTCTAAAATCAGTCACAGTAACGCTTTTAATGTTTGACAAAGTTGTTAAGAGATTAAAACCATCAACACTCAAGAGACTGCAAGAAAAAATAAACCAGTTATCAACAGAATGCAAATAATTGACTGTATCTGCAGACAGCTGTGACGTTTGGTCTAGTTTGTGCTGATCTATGGGAACAACACTCCATTTTACACCAGGAGAAGTAAATTTATGGCCATGTCTGTCCTTGGTCTAATTTCTATTTCTGGTTTGTGTTTTTTAGCAGATGATTTATAAAAGGTGGAACAGAACAGAAGCAGCAGAAACACAACAGTTTCTGAGGTTCGAGATGGTCAGGACAGCGTGATTAACCTGTAAAAATTAATAAAAGTTGTGATAAAATACACAAAAATGTAGGTCAGAAATATCAGCAACCTCCACAAAATGTCACACAGCTTTATTTTTATCACACTCTCATATTTTGTAATAAACACACCACTTCAAATTCTCCAACCGGAATCATTCTCAGCTCTGCACATTTGTGATTTTATATATAAGCACATAAAAACAGGATTGTGTCCGTTTATTCCAGAGATAGGGTTGAGCTTAATGTAGAAGATGAAGACAGTTTTTCATCATGAAATGGTTTCTCTGAGCTTGTTTCTGGAGCATTAGCAAAATGAAGACAAAAGGGTAATTGGGTGTCATTCATCATTTCATAACAAGTTGCTGTCGCAGATTAAAGCACAAAGGAAGGCTTTGAAAACCAAACACACACAAAAAAAAGCAGAAATACAACTAATAGGACATGTAAGACAACAAAGTGGGGAGAAAAGGTAATTGTAAGCAGAAATCACTGAGAAAAGAACCAACATTTGGGAACGATTAAAAGAAGAAAATGACTTTCAGAGTTTCTTTTCAGACACTTATGAGAGCTGCAGTTTTTAAACTCTAACGTTTTGTAATTTAGTATATTTGTCTGATGAGACCTTTGTCCCTGGTTGGGTCAACCATCAGGAAAAGTAGGTCCTGAGGTTTTCTGGTAAAACAAAAACAACCACATTGAATCAAAACGTTCAGAATAAATCCATTTTGGGAGTTTTAAAATTTAGACATCTTTTGTTTGTTGTTATTTTTTTTAATTTAAGCTGCTTAATGACTTCCAGTTCTTGCAAAACAGATTCAAATAGCAGCTGAGGACGTTTTGTGGGTTTTCTCTGCCTCCGTGCAGCAAGAAGTCTTGTGCACGAGCGACAGATAAATCGATGTTTGGTTTTGATGTTTTCGTTGCAAAGAAGTCTATTTGATTAGCTGTGACACGTAGGATTTATTGGTTGGGCAGACCATAATTCAAATGTTTGGTTTTATTGTTGAATTTATTGTTTTAATGGACACATTTGCCAAACTGCATCTCTGGTGACATTAATGAACAAAACTCAAGAAGCAGAGAAGGAGAGGAGGTGGAGAGTCTGAGCCGAATATTATTTATTCTCTGTAAAACCACAAAACTCCTTTTAAAAAAACAAAAACAAAAAAAAAACATTTACAGCAGCAAACAAGTTGTCACCTGTTTGCAAGATGTTTGCGAGCTGCCTGGTCTTGCTGGGAAATTCCTGCTACTCTTCACCAGCTGTTTGTTGTTGTGAAGAAAACAACAACAACAGAAAGCCTTCTGCTGTTGTTTCTCAGCCAAAGACAAGAAGGTTTGTTTTTCTGGTTGCATAAGATCATAAAAAGCACAAAATGGGGGAAAGATGGAGGCTGTAGAAACAGAATAAAGCCTAAGCTAAAATCTTTGAAATTACACAAATAGCTTTCTTATGATTTAATACTGATAAACCAAGTAGCTAAAAATATTACAAACATTTGTATATTGTTGTCATTTAGAAATCAGAGGATAAACAGACAGTTTTTGTCTCATTTTTTGATAAATGGCACCTTTATTACAGTAACTACCAAACTTTTGTCAGTATTTTATCTGCATGTAAGTATTCGTAGATACAAAAGATTTTTTTTTTGGCATTTACATTTATAATTTTAAAAAGTAAGCTGAGCAGCTAGCAAAAAAAATGCATTAACTTGAATGAATAAAAGATTAAATTTGCCAAATGTTTATTGTCAGGCAACAAACTACATTTAATTAGACTCATATATATATATATATATATATATATATATATATATATATATATAACTGTAGGTGCCATAACATAGATGCATTTCTTATTTAATTTAATATTATTAATAATAATCCCAGAGCACATTTCTCCCCTTTTACCAGCTGTTTTGGTTTCAGTAGTAGAAAGAAAAGGGAAGATGATGTCAGAAGGCAGCCCTTAATGCTGAACAAGGGTCTGTGCCCTCACAGCTTTCTGAATGAGAAAGCAGAAATATGATATCTGAGGCTGTAAATTGTGTTAAATTAAAACTATGTGGGCCTGAAGGATTCAGTTATGACTTTAATAATACTCTGTAGTGTTTAATCCTCCATTTGCTTGATTGAACTTTTGGTCTTTTTTTGTTCCTCACAGCTTTCCTTCATCACCTCAAATAAAAAAAGTATTTTTTTATCTAAATCCCCTTTGCCCTTCCCGTTTTCTCTCCTTTTCTCTGCTGTGCTTGTGATGACATTTCCCCTCTAGCCCTCCCTCATTTTTCATGTCCCCCTCTGTCCTTCATCACATACCTCTCTTCCTCTTCCTCTGTTCCTGTCCCGCCTCGTTCTCTTCGGCGTTCTTTGTGTTTCTCTAATCCTCCTTCTGTGGTTCTTCGCTCTCCACCTGTGTGAGGCAAGTGGCTGCAGGCCTTTCGATGGCCGTTGGATAACTCCTCATCTGTGCGCATCAGTGCTTATAAAAGACTTTGTGTGGGTGGGAAATATCTCACATAGTCAGGTTTTTTTTATGTTTTTGCTCAGTATCATTTTCCTGTTTTAAATAATTAATCTGAAGGACACGTGTCAAGGTTAGGACCACATATCAGGCTTTTAGTGCTATTTCAAAACTCCTTCTGTGTCTGTTTTGTTTTTTTATTGAACAAATATACATGATTTTCAAATAAATACTCCTATAGCAAACTGCTGGACCTTTGACATTCACATTTAATGTGTGGGAAGCAGCTAAAGCATTAAATTTAGTTTTTACATTTTAAGGATGTCACAAAAATATGTTGATTAATGAGTTAATAGGTTTCACTGAGTCCTGCAAATTACAGATGATTGAGCTGACAAAGAGTTAATATGTGATTAAATGCTTTAACTGTGTGTGTTTAGTGAATTTAATGAGGTTAAGGTCCAATGAAATGTCCAACAGGCCTGAAGTTGCTTCTTTGTGCATTAGAGAAAAGTAGAAGCGGCAAAGCGGAGCTGCAGCAAGAACGTCCTGCAGCTCAGATCACATCTTTTTGTCTGAAGTTTGCATGTTCTCCTCATGCATGTGTGGGTTACCTTCTGCTGTAGTTGTCTCCTTTCAGGAACATGCATGCTGAGGGCAGTTCTCCTTCCCTTGTGTTCGTCGCGGAGGCTTTTGCCGTCTTAACGCTTTGAATTTTGAACATTTTTATCAAGTGTGCTGCGCGGGGTCTCTAAAATCACACCGCTCATAAATTGTAATGATTAAAAAACTGGTCCTAATCTGTTTACTCCAGTAGATTAAATAATAGATGTTGGGGCACAAAATAAGCCGAACCGTGCACACACAAATACATTAAGATGAGATTTTCAAACTGCGGCCTCACGGCTCGCTGGTCGTTTGGTTGCAAATACTCCAAATTCAGTGAGACTTTAAAGGAAACTTTCTTGTCATATTTAGTCTAATCTCCAGCAGATGCAGCCCAATGAGACATTACCTTTAGGTCAGCTGGTACCTCTCAGGTGTGTGTATGTGTGTGTAAGTGTGTGGACGGTTCTTTTTGTCTGCAGTGCTTCAGAACGGCTAAACTTGTTAAACTGTGACACGAGGAACCATCCTAATGAATAAAACAAAGAAGAAGAAGTTGTTCTTTTTTTGTTTGTTGTTCTGAGCATCTGCTTTCGACATGGCTGACCTCCTTCTCTGTCCCTTTTTCTGGACTTCATTACTCTCTCTGTCTCCGTTTGACACACACACTTAGTAGAGTCCAGGCTGGACTTCTGGACCTCATTAGTTTTCCAATTAGCTGCTGTCATCTGTCAAGTGTCCTCCCGGTTACTTTGGGCAACCATGACTCTGAAGCCAATTCTCTGCTTCGTTTCATCTCACTGGGAGCAGGTGGACTTCCACTTTTGTTGTTGCTCCTGGTGATTTGTTGTTTCAGAACAAAACGAGACGATAATATCCCTTTGAAACTTTTAAATTTACTTTTAAAGACAACATGACAACCGAGGACGGGAGCAGTGCCTCGAAACATTATCTCTCACTGTAACTTTTGTAGTTTTTTTGTAAAATTAAGGCTCTATACTTTTTATTTAAATTTAGATTCAGTCATCATCCTAAATGTTGCTTGATTTAGCACAACCGAAAGTAAAGTTTGAACTAAAATTACTTCGATTTTCATTTATTCAAGCATCTCCCAGAGACACTACAGTTTATTTATTTAGTTGCTTAATTTGCCATGAATGGAATACATTAAAACTAGTAAATATGTGATGTTTAAACACATCATTGTAGTGTTTTTCTGTCTTTTTTCAGCTGTGTAACCATCACACACTTGTTAGGGGAAAAACACATGCAGAAACAAGAATCCAAACAAACCACAGCTGTCAGGGGTGTGTTCGCGCTCTTAGGTGAACACATAAAATGTGGTTTAATTATTACTTGCTTGAAGAAAAAAAAAATGCTGCTATCAGGTTTGCGGGTGAATGTTTGAGCTTTGGCAATCAGTCCCACTCACGTACTTTCTAAACACATGCAGCTGCAGTGAAAAAACAGAACACGGGGCCAACTTTTACAGCTAGAAGAAGCTTGAATGTTGTCTTAAAGTTAGGAATTTAACTTTAAAAAGTCAGTTAAAGCTGGTATCTGGTTGAGTACAAGTTTATTGCTGTAGTTAGTAGAAACAGGGATGTTTGCTTTAGTTAGATTTGATGTAATCTAGTTTAATTGAAGGCAACTTGATTCAGGAGGTAAAACACTGAAAAGATTAGTCATCATTGTACATTTAAGTCAGTGATACAATACTGTCCTAATTACTGAGAGGAGCGTTAAATTAACCACAAAGCTGAAGTAGCTGTTTCCATGGAAACAACTTTTTCAATGCCACGACTACACATCATAGCAACTTTCAGGGAAAAAAGTGTCAGAAATCTGAGCAGGAAGTCTTCTGGCAGCAGGGAATCCAGACCAGTTCATGTTTCCTTCCCACATGACAGGCTGAAGTGTAAATTCAAAACTGTCGACTTTAGCTGCCATCTGCATCCTGGTTTGTGGCCGAGCTAGAATATGTTTAGTCAATATTTGCTGAGAAAACGTTTGGAGGAACGTATCTATTTGGAAATCAGGAAGAACTACTCTACGTGTTATTTGGCAGACAGGAGAGGTTTCTTTTGATTTCGTGCTCAGTTTGGTCTTCGTGTTAGTCACGATGTGTCATTTCTTTTTGAGTTTTAAAGTGGTTTGTTGAATAATTTATCTGAGCTTATGTCAGTCACTGAAGAGAGTCTCTATATGAGAGACTGAACCTCTGTTTTGGTTTCTTTGTTCTGTGGTCAGATAATCTTTCCTCACTGAAAGTCACATACGCAGCAGGTTTTCTTGCCTGAAAATTGAAGAGTGAATGGATTATTTTCTAAACTGATTTCGAGCTACCTGTGGAGGCACTGCCAGTCGTTTATCATTTTCCAAGCTTTCAGTGAGCTTAACAACCAGGTGTCGTCCCATAAAACCAAACACGATGTGGGAGTGTTCCTGTGAGTGGCTGGAAGAGTCCCTTGGGTCCGAAGTAATGGTAAAAACCGACTTGTCCCATCATAATATATCACATCTGTTGTATTATTCAGGCAGCCAGACAGAAACGTGGCTAAGTAAGAGTCATGGTGGCGTACCTGAGAAATAAGGGGCAACGTTATAAACGCTGAGGTGCCCTGTTCAGCTGGTGGCTCGGTGTTCTTCTCATCAGATCCAGTGGATCACGGAGGTGTTATTTCTTAGATGCTTTCTCATTTCTTACTTCTGGCCTGTTGGTTATCAGGATAACTGAGCAGAACAAAGTAGAAGGATGAATTTTGTATCTTTTAGCATCCCTTAAAGGAGGAAATGACGGTTAAAAACACATTCAATCACAGCCTGTCGCTGTGGACATTTAGTATGAAAACAATAGTTAAATGAAACATTATTTTCATTTTGATCTAAAACAAGTATTTCAGCAGGATCTGTACCATGTCTTTAATCACAGAAAGAAGTTTAGTCTCATATTACTGTTTCTCTGTCAGTAAAAACACTTAGTTATGTTGTTGTACC
Source organism: Kryptolebias marmoratus (assembly GCF_001649575.2). Taxonomy (NCBI): domain Eukaryota; kingdom Metazoa; phylum Chordata; class Actinopteri; order Cyprinodontiformes; family Rivulidae; genus Kryptolebias; species Kryptolebias marmoratus. The sequence goes on along the minus strand of NC_051438.1, from coordinate 24,742,659 downwards.
ACTGTGCTCCTGTATGACGGATGTTCAAACATGGATCTAAAACATGAAGCCAGAACATTAATCAGAAAGTCTGCAGTGACAGGTTATCGTTGTTATAGTTCATCGTGACCAGCAGCAAACTGCAGCAAAGAAATGGCTTATTTTCTCACATTTTCTTTCAGGTGTTGATGTTAAAAGTGAGGCTGTTTTTCATCCAAAGGTGGACGAGTTCACTGTCAAATATTAACAACAAACCAAATAATTGTGTGTTTGCTTTTATTAACAGTTTACAGCGTAGATTAGAACAGAATGTAGGACAGAAAAAGTCTTTTTACGTTTACTTTTCAGGCTGAAAATTTTTTAAAAGTGACATTTTGCACGAGGTAAAATAAGTTAAAGGAACTTTGGGTGGGATCAGAGATTTAGCATCCCAGAATGTAATGAATTGTGTTTTTTTATGTACTTATAATCCACATTAAACCCCATCAGATAATCTGGAGCTTTTTTTTTTTCTCCACAAATGGTTTTCGTCTAAAGAAAGTTCGGCTTGTAATATTTACCCAGCATGAAAGAGTTTGTGTCAAGGAAAACCGCAACCTTTGAAGTAAGATGATGAGTTACATAACAGCTGCTCGGCTCTTGTGTTTTCATTCCATTTACATTTGTCTCTGTTATCACTATCTGGAGGGGGATTTGTAACCAAATAATGACATAAATGCCCACTTTTATCTGCTTTCTTTTTACACTAGATTACTAAATGCTTATTAGTTCCACTTTGGGTTGTTTTATTTTTGTCTCTTGTGGGTTTTATGTAGCATCTTGTCAGGAGAGGCACAAAATCCACCAGGATTTGAAGATGCAAATGAGGAAGCTGGGGAAACCAAGACGTGTTAGTGAGCTCCTGTTCTGGCTTCTGCCTGCTTCAGGTTGACAAATGGAGAACAAAAAAAAAGGAGAAGGTTTTATAACTAAAGGATTCTGGTTTGGAGATGGATCACGGTTCTGTCCCCCATAGATCCACCCCCACTTTGGCTTGCATTCGTAGACTATTTACTAGTTCCTCTGAGATGTTCCATCAGCCAGACACTTTGACCACGCCATAAGTCACAAGACTAAAATTTGATGTCAGAGCGATCCCCTAATTCCATTTGTTTTGCTCCACGATGCAAACCTTCCCTCCTTTTTATCCTTCTTATCAGCGCTATGTTCATTAATTCCACAACTGTTTGGGTTTGTTTTGTAGGAGGCAATGCAGAGCAGGAGAAATATGCTTGCAGGCAGACTTTTCAATTTTTTTTTTCTTCTTGCAGAATTATTTACAAGAGGAGTGTCATTACTGCTTACTGGGATGATGATTGAGTATCGGCCTCGGGCAAACCTAGAGCGCAAAGCATTTATTTTAATCTAACAGGAATGTGATTCCTTTCTCTGAAATCACTGCTGAGACTGACTGTTTGGGAAGTTCGAGTCTCTGCTTTCTCATTATGTCTGAAAACCTGTCCAACTGTTTCTATTTTGGACTATTTTAATGTTACTTTAAAATAAAAACTACCAAAGAGGAATGTGATTATTCTGAGTGGACTTTGTATTGACTATAATATGCCTTTAAAAATCAAGAAAAAAAGACATATAGAAACATTTATATTAGTTTTTTATATTTAATAGGTTGCATGTATTCTTGACAAACCTGTTTTTTAAATTAGGTCAACGAGAAAATCTAACTTAATCACATTAATGGTTTGTCTGCACGATATGTTGCACAACTCCAATTTCTCCACGTTGTTTTTCTCCTTTATCTGTGTCCATGCAGCTAAACGTTGATTTACTAATGTTTTATTTATTTTTAGCCAAGGGTCTTCTGTTCATCTTTCTGCAAGTCCAGTTTAACTTCAACATATTTCAAAGTACGCTTGCCCAGTAGAAATCCTTATTTTTAACTTAAAAAATGTGGGGGTTTTTTGTTAAATGCAGAAAAGTGCTGATTAAAGTTCCTGATTTGCCTTGAAGATCTGTGTATGATTTCTACTAAAAAATAAGATCTTAAGCCTCTTAGTATCAGCACTTAGACACTATTTAAAAAAAAAAACTTTAATCGGACTTCACTAAGTGTCAGAACATCTATTTATTTCATCTTAAGCTGGATTTAAAACTCTTTTTGTCTATTTGTGAACTTTTGAGAGTCTAGATTGCATGTTGTGTCACAGTAAAATAAGATTCTCCTATTATGCATTGAGAAAACTTGCTAAAAATATTCATTTAGAATCTTAAAACCCTTGTTTTGGATACTTTTAGCAGCATTAGCAGAGACAAGACAGGTCGGACACATCAGGGACAGCAGTGTCCTCTGTAGAAGGTAAATATAACCACATTGACTCAGAGATTTCTAACAGGATGAAATATCAAACATACTGAGCTCAATTATCTGTAATCTTGTTTAGCATTGTCCATTTATGGTTCATTAGACATTATCAAGCATCTGCTAAGTGGAGATTTGTCCTAATTTGTAATATTGTCCAGATATTATCAGCTGATCTTAAGTGCAAGATCTGATCAATATCTAAAGTCAGCCAATTACTGCTAATGAATTAGATTTGTTTCAATTATGAGATTCAGTGAGTCGTTATCTGCTGCTGGATGTCTTTGAAACACTTTTTTAGATCATGTTTTGTTTTTATGTCCTTGCTTTTTATCAAGAGTGAATAATTTTATATAATGATTGAATCAGCCAAGTATTAAAAGGTAATTCTTGTGTTTTTTAACTAGTACTAGCTACTGTAGATAAATACTTACACAGAACAACACAATTCGTTTTTCCAAGGTGGGCAAACAGAATTAGAGTCTTTGCTGAGTCATCAGACTGGTTGGCAGTTTGGTGATTGTGGTTTGGATCCAAACAGAGAAAACAGGGAATGAAATGATTTGTAGAAAGAACAGAAAACAGAATGAGAGCACAGAAGACGTGCATGAGAAAACAACGGCAGCAAACAGAAAAGTCCCTGAGGGAGCCGGAGGTGGCAGAGCGCACGTGAGGCTGCACAGCGTGCAACAAGACGTTACCTATGTGAATTATAGCTAATAATTTATAACTGACATGTGCGGGCATGAAGGTGACCATATGTTTGTGTGAGCATGACAACCCTGCAAACACAGCTGAGGAGGATCTGATAAACCATGATGACCTTTTTAGTGCCTGAATGAAAAGAAGAGCAGGAATCTGTGGATGTGGATTCTCTTTTCTGCTAGGGCAGAAATTTACAGCAAAAATTAGAATTATTTCAGAAAAGGTAGTCATAAATTCAAAAAAAGGGAGATCTAATTAAAATCCACAACTTTGTGATGTGAGAGGTATTTGAAAAGTTTCTAAAATGAAAGAAAAGAAACAGATACAGATCTTAGACACAACAATATAATATAATATAAACTGTGATGGAAAAATTAACAGCTACAGCTGAATATGTGTGCAAGAGGAAATAAAACTTTTATAATAGCTTTTTTTTTTTACTGTTTTTCTCAGTGAAAAGGTTTGTGACAATCACAGCAAGTTAAATTAAATAGAACTACACTCATGCAAGCTGTTGTTATGAATAAATTCATCCTCACACTCGGAGTTCTGTTCATGTGGGATTCAGAAACACGTATTTTTGATTTTCAGGAAAATCTTTGTACAGAATCGTTTTTTTGTTTTTTTTTTTTCCTGCTGACTGTGTTTGGAGCTTAAATAACAGCCTCTGGCACAGGTGCATGAGTTGCAAGTCACTTGAACAACTGGTAATTTCTCTCCCAGCATGTGCGAACCCAAAACACAGGATTTATTTTTAATGTTTCAGCTGAGCTGGAAGACGAACCACAATGGAAAAAAGCTCTTGTTGCTGTTTTAATCATAATAATTGACATGAATGATTGCAGTCAGGAACTTATTAGATTTCTGTCAGCATAGTTTTGTGCTGGAGTGGTTATTGACAGGTGACTGCATGTGAACTTGCTGATAAAAATCTCCTCTGGCACCGGTTAAAAACTCTATAAAATGACTAACATCCAAACATAGTTCAGCTCGGAAAGCAAAAACAACAACTACCTAACATAGGTTTGCTTTTTCCAGCAGATAGAGAGCTTTTAAATAAACAAACTCATGTTTGTACAGGCAGTGAAACTTGTAACTTTTCTCACAGCTTTAACGGCATGTCGCTCTCAGACTTTCTGCAGAAATTTGTTTGGGTTTCCAGTCGGTTTAACTGATCCGTCGTCACGTGTTCACAAATCTGCACGAGACAAGCCTCACAGGAAAATCACATCATTCAATCAATAACTCTTTTTATTTCTCCCGTCTGAGTCCTGGGAGGAAACGCTCGGCTCCAGAAGTAACACTTTGCTGATTATTTGGTCTGCTTCACGCAAAATGTCTTTTAAAACATTCTCTGCGAATCTTATTTTATTATATTTACTATTATTATTTTATGAACACAAAACTCAAATGGAAGACATTTCATCTTACTGAGAGTAAAGATTAAATTGTAAAAAAATGTTTTTTTCTTCTTCTACTTACAATGAGCATTTCTTCTCATCTTGTTCTTTTTTAAAATTCTCTATCAGTAGTTTATGAAGAAGTGTCACAAAAAGTCCTGTTACATTTAGAGATGTTTGTGCTCTAAAACGCTCTCACTTGGACCATTTTTCCATTTAAGTCATATTTCAGAGGTGTTTTATTTTATATAGCACCACATTTTGACAAAAAACTTGTCATTACGGCGCTCAGTTTAACAAACTGGAAGTAACTAAAGTCTCAGCAGTGATTTAAAGGTAAATGTTTTCATTTTGTAATTTGATTATGTTTGATCTTGTTCCGAAAGTGAAAACCTTCCTAAATAAAATGTAATTGATAAGCACTTCTAAAATAAATAAGTATGTTGTTTACTTCCGTCAGCAGCTGAGGCAGGAGCTGTACACCAGGCCGGCAGGTACACGGCAGGTTTCATTTTGAAGTCCTGAATGTTTTCCCCCTGACTCTCTGTGAGGAAATGAAGCCTCACATCTCATCACTAAAAGGATTACTTGGAAGAAAATGTCTATCTTGGAATCACTGTTGGGAAAAATGTAAAGAATCCTCTCAAATCCCTCCGTCATTCTCCTCCTCAGGGCACAGGATGGCTGCAAGATTTGAATTTCCTCTTGTTTTCTTTTTTTAAGCATAAAATAGAAAACATATGTGGATAATAGGAGGTTTGAATGTCTCTGTGTTTTGTGTTGGTTCAACTCTAACCCTAAAAGTTAAAATTAGTCTTTATCATCAAAAACATCATTCATAGTTGTGTATAATTTGCTGAATAAAGTTCATCCCAGTTTGAAATTAATGAAAAAAAACCTCTAGAAGGACGTAAACAGTGAGGTCCCTGCTGGTTCGTCACCAGGTGTTGTCCAGTTTCAGTAGCAGCTCAAACTTAGTTTCACCTTCATCTACATTCAGACGTAAACGGCTCCTCCGCTTATTTTGTTTTGCCCAGCCAGAGGCGGTTCACGTGCCAGTGAAAGTAGGTCGAGTGCACATGTTGTGCACCTTCTGCCAGCATTCAAAGCTGTCCTGTCTGAAACTCAAAGAGCGCAGAGGCTTAAAGCGACTGAGAACCTGCGTAACAAGCTGGGTAAATCCAAAAACAACTGGAGTTCTGTTCTGTAGCTGAAGATGTTTCACTTCTCATCCGAGGAGCTTCATCAGGTCAAACAGCAGAGAGTGTGCAGGTCGAGCTTTTAAAGCTGAGATGTTCTGTAAACTAGATTCACATGCAGATTACACTCACTCTCTTAACAATAGAGGCTCATTAGGGTCCTTGTTAGCCTGACTCACAGATGGGCCCCTCTGGTCACATGAATGCAGGTGCTGATTGGAGTGAAACTGACTGGGGATCAGGTCTAATCCTGCATTATGGTTTTTTGAAGGATGAAATGCTTTAAGTTGGTCTAATGTTTGTAGCAATAGTTTAGGTTAGAGGCACTGGTTCTAAATATTTGAAGAAAAATCAAATTACCAACAAGTTCAAAGAGTGTTTTTGCCTAAAATGCCTATTCCTATGAACATACACAATGTACATGTCATGCAAAGATAATTTTATTTAACTGAAAACATATTTTTGCCTTGGAGGAGCTGGAAACAGTCATCTACGCACATCATTACCTAGATCTGGTGAGCTGACGCTGGTGCAGACCTTTCATTACGTCTCATTCAGTCATGAAACTCGTAGGGGTTAGTTTGATTCAAGCAAAACCACACGTTCATGTAGGCTGACTTCCTCCACGTCCCTCCCTGAATCAGCTCCTTAAGTCTTTTTATGTAAATGTTTGAAAGATGGAGGACAAAGATAAGGTGACAGATGACTCCACTGGTGTAAAATCCACCCAGACTCAAAGAGCAGCTAAAAGTGTGTCATGAAAAACTATGCGTGCCGAGAAGGCGTGGTACGTGGTTCTGAAGTACGTCAATCCTTCTGCACTGTTGTTTGGCAGGAAAGAAAAGGCTTTGTTCAGCTGCTTTTTCCCCCCTCATCCAGCTCCGTGCCACATGAAAGAGTCAGAGTGACTCAGATTTAATAAAGATTCATTTTCAGTCATTACGAGCGTCCTGAGGAAGAAATAAAGAACAGAGTCAACACATAAGCTGACTCTTTTGTGCTTCCTTCCGATTCTTTAGACCTTTTTGTATTTTTCGCCCTTTCATGGCTCATGAGCAAACATGACCACGAACACCAGCCACGGCCAAAGACGCAGCTTTGTTGTTGAATTTAACCTCCTGAATCTGAGTTTTTCTGTCCCCACTTTTGATTACAATCACCTTTACTTGACGTGATCAATAATTCAGTGGTTTAAACGTCTCGTAGCATCAGGTGACATGTTAATGTGTCATAAAAAGGAAAAGGAAAATATAGGTCACGATAAAAAAATTAAAAACCATTTGTTTCATTCAGCCAAAAACTGCTTTCAGGTTAAAATTAAAACTCTTTGGAGTCAGTGTTGGCTTTTAAAACATAATTTGGTCAGATAATTTTTTGGAAAAATTGTATATTAGGATAAAAGTCATGTGTGTAGATGGCTGGAGACACCAGAACAACACTCATTTCTGTTTGTTTTTTTGTTTTAAGTGAATAAAATTAATATTTGCATTTCTTGCAGGAGCTTTTTGTAGAATGGAGCAACTTTAGCTCATGAACTGAGTTCATTAATTAAAAGAATGACTTTTCAGCTTTCCTCTGGCTGCTGCTTCTGAGAATCATTCTTTTTTTAGCCTAATTTAACAAACAATCAATGGATGTAAAATAAAAGTAAAATTGTTTTGTCTTTATCAAACTGAACAAAAATAAAAAGTTACCTGCCAGCCAGTTTTAACTTCTGTTATTTAATGTTGACACTGATTTAGAGCCTTGTTAATGAGCCACTTTGTTTGGTGTTATTTTATTATAAACTGTATTTTTTAAGTAACACTACTTAAAGAAAACCATCATAGCTTCATAAATCTTCTCTCAGCTTCTGAGGATGTTTTGAATTTGTCATTAGATGATATCTCGTCGGTCAGCGCAGCGTTTCTCTGAGTCAGGAACAAACGACGGGGAGGACGTAAACTGAAACGTTAGTAAAAAGTGCACGCAACGTTGTAATTCTAGCCGCTGTGTTTGTAGTTTCCATTCTTGTAAATCAAACCCTGTTTGGTGTATTATTTTGCACTGCTGCCATACGAACCTCTACGGTTTCAGACAAACACGTTTTTCTGAAACTCCTCACTTTCTGTGACCGGTCTGAGGAAATCTCTGTGAGAATCCACCTGATACCAGGTGATGAGAACAAAGCAGATGAGACGAGAAGTGTGTCAGTGCGCACGTGCATTTACTGCATGTGTACATATGCGTGCATGTGTTTGTAGGGTTGTCAGGCCGAAGGCGAAATGCTTGGCTTGTGTTTGCAAATAAAAAATGTCCTGAGCCTAATGGTGGCATAACAAGGCCACAAAGAGCTGCTCTCTGCATTGATGTGTGAGTGGCCTTAAAATGTGGACACAAAGCAGTCATTAGGTGTGTTTTAAGCAGAGCAGAAAGCACCTTTTATAGTCTGAAAAAAAGAATGTCAGAAGCACTTAAAATGTAAATGCCCACAAAGCAGCCATTTGGATGCAGCACGTAGCCTATATCTGTCAAAGACCGTGCACCTGTGCAAATAGTGTTTCTGTGTGTGGGTGAGTGTGTTCAGGCTTTCCTCCTGTGTGCACATGTGTGTTAGTGCACAAACATCCCTCCATGTGTTCATCAGGATGCAGAATATCCTCGGGTCGTTAGAAGCTGCTCGGACGCTGGTGGACATCGTGACGAAACTGAACTCAGGCAGACGGCAGCGTTTTTTATGTTGAACTAAATTATCCACCGGGATCCCACAATTATGCATTTCAGCTGTTTTATATTTATATTTATATTTATGTTGTGTTTGTGTGTAATGTTCAAACTCAGCTCCCAGCTTTTTGTCAGTCAGAGGTGAAAATATCAGTTTTTATCATGTTTTCAGTTTCTAAAGCTAAATCTGAGATTATAATTTGTTTCTGCTGTGTATTTGTTACCGGCTGAATGCAATCAAGATTGTTGTTTTCTTTTAAGTCTTCTATTAACCTGCTTGTACTGTTGTTTTGCAGTATAAACAGACTGATTTAGTCAGTGATGGAATAAAAATGAGAAAAGAAAACCATCAAGAATTGGAGATAACTTCACAGGAAATGTGGCCTTTTCACACAATGAAATGAGACCCAACATTGGCTCTGTTTCCACCTTTGAGCGTCTCACTTTCCTGGCCTTTGTGAACCGTGCTATAACAGTGTGTCTGTGTGAGCGGAAGCAGATGACCGACTGATCACTCAGGTGAGGACAAAAACAGATCCCATGGCTCCTATCTGACACTGCAGGCTGTAGCCGCAGCTCAGTGGCATCGTTTTCTTTTGTCGTTTCTGACGTCTGGCTGAGTTCGGACCTGGATGACAGAGTTTATGGAGCGAAGCCGTGGCAGCTGGGGAGCTATCTGTGGTGTGTCCCAGGAAAAAGGGAGTATCGGGTGTCTTGTACCTCTCCATGAGCGAGTCGCGTGACCTGCACGCGTCACTTCACCTAAATGACGTAGAAAAACTCATATAAGTTACTGTGGTCATTCACAAACTAGTTAATAATGAACTGGCCTCATTTATTACTAATGAACACGATGCAAAGCTGCCGCATGACTTCATGACCTGTTTTTGTTTCTTGAATGTTGGAAAATTGATAGGAAAAAAATGTCAGCTCGAAATGTTGACGGTATAAGCAAATAATGCTGAAAAAATGGATAATAAATAAAAAAAAGCAGTAGTTTATAATATAGCCTACAATATACAATGCTTTGGGAAAAGCTTAAAACAATTATTTGCCTAATTTTGTGAAGATTTAGTAAAAAGAGCCATTCTGCAACAAGATTTTAGTGTCAATTAGACTAAAAAGAAAGACAGAGGAGCTACAGCTTTTTTTATTTATTTATTAGTTTATTTATTGACTCACTAATGCTGGACACATTCCTTTTCAGTCATCTATCTGGATAATATAAGTTTTCAATTTCATTAACAGCTGACAGCCTAAATGATAGAGACATAAAAACACCATAAATCACCTCCTGGTGACAGAGCCTGTAGTTTGTTAAATACAGCAGATTCTCTGACTTTATTCATTCCAGTCGCACAGAGGAATGGACTCAGTCAAAGTCATTTAGCTGCTGGATCTGAGCGGGACATTCAGCTGATGCCCCGTCGCTTGAAGTAAAGGTCAAACTCCACCCAGCTGGCAGCCGCTTTATCAGCTGGGCTGCGAAGGATGCAGGGTGAGAGAACGGTGCAGGTAAAGAAAACGAATGGATGGATGATTCAACATGACTCTAAACTGTCCCCAGGACTTGTGACCTGTCGCCTCTCACAGCTGGAGACAGGCACCGCCTCCCCCGTGACCTAAAAAGGGCAAAAGCAGGCAAGAAAAATGGATGAATGGATGGTCGAACATGTGTCTGTGGATCATCCCAGGATTGTAATCTCGTCTGCTGAACTAAACACTCCCACAGGCGCCTCCTCCGAGCTGAGGCCAGATGTTGCTTGGACTGTAAATCTGATCCTGAATCAGTGAAAACAGGCGCAGCTGCTGTTTCCACTGTTTCTCAGGACACCGTGGGACAGGAGCCAGGTTGTTATCACTCACTGACTGACGCAGAAGCCATAAAAGCATTTTGTCTGATTTGAAACGCTTGGAATGACCTCACCTCCATCATTCTTCAATCAGCAACAATTACACACAATCCTCTGGCTGATACGTCTGTGGATTTTGGACAGAAAAGGTTGTAAAAACTTCTGTACTTTGTTGCAACAGTTGATGATCAGACGTCTGCTCAGGATCACCCACACCCTGCTTGTTATGCTTTCGTAAAGCTGATGTAAATATTTTGAACGAAGAGAAATCCTATTTTCAAGAAGGATGAAGAGCTGATACCGTTTTAATGTGGGAACATTTAATACATAGGTGTTTGTTTCGTCTAAAATGGAAACAAATGTGAGACGTTCTGGCAGTTCTAAAGCTGACCTGAAAAGGTTCTGCAGGGTTTACATTTCACTGTAATCTCATGAAGGGTAGCTGATGATGAATGTTGTTTATTTAAAGAGGAGCTGGATGCAGGACAGAAATCTGGGCAGCCGTGTGTTTTTGTGGCTGCACATGTTTATAAATCTGGAGAAAAACACTGTTAATCCTGTTACACACACAGCCTAGACTGCGTGGATCCTCTCTCTTGTTTCACACTTATATTTTGAAGTGATTTGTTTTGTCTTACCTGCCTGTTGTCATCATCCAGCTGATTTAAGTGTCACTCTCCCTCAGCTCATCTGTTGCTTTCTCACCTTTTTATGCCCCCATCAGCATCACTATCATATCTTTATTGATCAGAAACAGACATATAAAAAACAATCTATTCCTTTTTAAAAGCCAAGCAGGTCTTTTCAGCTCTGTAGGTTCTCAGATTGAGTCACCTTGAATCAAACTTATTGGACTGAGATCTGGACAATCTAGCAATGAAATTAACACTTCAAACTCATTACTGTGTTGCTGAAACCATCCGTGAACCATGTTTTCAGTGTGACACACATCATGTTTTATGAGTCTGCAGAGGCTGGTGCTTTGCTCTGTGCAGGGGTCTGCAACCTTTACAACCGATTTGACTCTTAAAATTAGGATAAACAATTTATACAGTATGTAAAATAACTCAACTGCATAAATATACACGTTTATGCTGCATTGTGGCATTCAGTGTTAGGCAAAAAAACACATCTACAGTATATAGTTCTGTCCAAGAAGTCATGCAAAACTGTTTATTATTTTAGTTTGTACAAAATCATTTACTTATTTGTGAAAAATGACTAAAATAAGCAGCCCACTTGGGGGTTAAAACAAAGTTTTATGTTGCCTGAGAAACAGTAAACATAAGAAATAGACCAGTTTTCTGGTTATTTAAGACTTTAATGTCCTCCAAAAACAAAAACACAATCCATTATTTAACTGAAGTGCTTATAAGATGAGGCTTTTATTAGAGTCCCATTTTTTTAGTTTTCTGTTTAAACTATAAGAATACACCACTGTATGTTACATAAGAGTCTAGTATTCATCACTAGATTTGCAAAAGTACTTTCTGCTTTTTCAGAGATTTGCCTCAAGTATGATGAAAAAAAAAGTAAATTTTCTGGTGTAGAGCATTAGTACTGTGTGGAAACAGGCTAACAGTCAATTAGCTCACTGGGCAGAATGTGGCCGAAACCTGGGTAACAGGATGATGTACAAAAAAAAACAGGATTTGTCAGACCAGGTCACATTTTGATTCTAATGACAGACATTTCTGGAACTGGACATGATCCCGCCTGGACACCCTGAACAGTCTGCAGCTACGTCAGTGCAGCAACTGTTGTAACAATAGTTTAGAAACATCTAGTTTAGCTCAAACTGCAGTAACTCTAGGATTTGGGCTTTAATGACTACTGGTCACCCACTACGCTGCGTCAGCACCCTGGTTTTAACTTTCTCTCACTACATTTGTTGAGTCACGTCCCACAAGAACCGGAGCTGCGACATAAAGAACCCTAGCTCTTCTCAAAGTTGCTCCAGTTCTTATTCTCATTCTAAATTAAATCTTAAAGGTCAAAATGCTCATTTGCAAAGTAATATACTCCACCACAATAATGTGCCCTTATAGAGAGAATCAATGTCTTTCAAAAGTCTTTCAACTTATTGTTGTTTGTCTTTCCTTTTTATGAATTCCTATGATGTTTTGTTGTTCTGTTGGTCTCTGCTTGAAAAGATATAAAGGGTCGAATTCCAGCTTCTTTTCTTCTGTCCCGGAAGAGCAATAAACACACAAGGCAAGGATGTTGTTTGTGCAAAGATCTTTCTTTTATATTTTCAGCATGCAGCGTCTGTCCGGGTGTCTCGATGAGCAGCATGGTTTGTGTTGGGACAACATCAGTCTGTGAATTGATTTTTCTTTTCTGTTCTATTTGTTTTTTCTTTTCTTTTGGTTTTTGCTCCGAGAGCATGTGGATAACATCACTATCCCACATCTGTTCATAGCAACATTCCATCTCGCTTGCCAAAGAGGAATGACAGAAATGCAGAAGGAACACGGAGTTCTGAAATAATAAAAAGAATGCATGAATCTCAGCTGGATGTTATTTGAGAGATTTTGACATGTTTGAATGGTTCAGACATATCTTGTCTTGAGGCATTGTTGAACATCTGACTTGGACTTAATTAAATGTTCTCACTGTCAGCTCAGCCACCAATTCTGCAAAGAAGTAGCAGCTTCTTTCACATTTCCTTCTCTTTTTCCGAACTCAAACTGAGTTTCTCATGTCAGTAAGCAGAGACAGTGAGGCAACGAGTCAAGGAAGTCAAACAGGTGCAAGGCTGGAAAACATAAACCATCCTCCGTTCATTTGAGGTTCAAGTTTTAATCTCTCACGTCTCATAAACAGGCCGCAAATACAAGACATTTCTGTTGGTTTCAGCTGAATTTAATTCTACCTCCAAGGTGAGTCCTGTTGTGGAGTAAACCTTCTCACACCTTTTCACGTTTGGCCACTGTGTGATAACATTCATGCATTATTTCATACCGGCACGCGTTCGTGCTTTGCTTAAACTGGATTCACATTCTACAGATAAGACTCCCTCACTTCTGTCACACTGTAATGCCGAGACCAGAGGCTCCGAGATAAACTTTGACCGGAGCTCAAAGCCTCGGAGGGGAACGTCACTGAGCTGCAGATTACGTGAAAATAAACTCCAAAGCCAACACTCCCCGAGATGAAACGATGAAAACGGTTTCCCAGACAGGAAAGGTCTACCTGAAGGTGTTTCTGAGCTGGATTGTAAGAACTGCCAGATAGGAGCTGTCACTTCTGAAGCCAGATCTCCGGCTTCTCACTTTGTGGTCACATCTTGAAGGAGGAGACCACATCTGAGCTCAATTAGGCCACTTGTTCTCATAATCTTACTCTTTTAGTCTAAAACTGGTCAACATAAGAACATTAAGCCTGGATTTATTCAAAAGTTAGCATCTTATTCTGATCAAGGTGGGATTTTAGTCATCTTTGCTGCTCTGTATGGAACTGTGGCTCATTTAAGATGGCAGCAGTGGTTTTCATTTGGCTCATCTTAACAATCTTACTTGTTTTTATCACCCGCCACTGAAAAGGAAGAGGTTTAAGATAAGTTTTTTTTGTCTTTAATGATTAATGAAACTTGCAGAAAGTAATCACTGTATGATTACTTCCACCTTGAGCCAAATTCAAGGTGGAAACCACACCCAATTGACTTAAAAAAAACACAGAAATGGCCACAACCTGGTCAGTTTTACAAATATTGAGCTAGACTTTGGTGTGTTAGAAGGTGACACTGATCTCCAACACATATTTGAGCACAAGATCGGATTTTAAAACTTTTCCATTCACTTTCAGAGTCAACTGTGACTTCTCTGTTACAGAGAACTTACAGAAACTCATCACTGGATTTATCTCTACAGCTTTCTGAGTCAATGCTCTTCAAGATGGCTGCCATGGCTAATCAACAATAATCAACACAATCCAATCAAATTAAATTTACAGATACTGAGCAAAAATTTAGCGGGGTAGTGGCTGGGAGTCATTCACAACACATACTCTGAGAGTGACATCTCACATTTTTTGCTCTTTATGTTAAGTTCAAGGTTTGCCCAAAACGGCTACAAGTCCAACATTTCTGCACAGAAGATGTCAGGAAAGTCGTGGGTGATATGCATTCCTTCTAGGATTGTTAGGCTTTTAATAATTTATATGAAATCCATGAAAAAGTCAAAAGAAAGGTATTGATACTTCTGTGTTTTGCATTTTCTTCCACTACATTATTGTGTGTTTTTGGCACTCAGATTTAGATAATTTGTTTATTTACATTTATTTTTAGAGAAATGTTTCAAAACTGGAACCACCGTCTGCTTTTATTTTCTAAATTCCCCCACATCCTGACTCATTTTCTTTTAGTCCTTCTCTGGTTTTCTTTCCCATTGGATTCATTTCCTTTTGCTGCATATTTCCTGTTTGGCCCAGCTGCTCGTGGCTGATTATTCCTGTTTTGTTTTGAAGCTCCTTTTTGCCACACAGGCGGGACGGTGTTTTTATTCTCGGGCTTCTCTCTTGTGTTTTGAACCTTCTTGTAATAAGGTTGCTGTCTTTAGCTAAACGTGTGTCTGACCTGATTACTGACCCCTTTGGGTTTGTTTGGTCTGGACTCAGTACCTGAGAACCTCCCTCCTTCTGTAGTAAAGCACAAGGCTTTGATTTCCCCTCATCTGTCCTCTCTGTCCTGCATTTGGGTCCTTATTTCCTGAGTAGATTTTGTTACAAGGAAGGCTGATTCTGACCGTGAACAACAACTATTCCAGGTATCCTTTTAACTTAATATTAGACACTTTCAAAGAGTCTAATATTGTAAGACTCTTTTTTTTAAGAAGTCTTGGATGTGTAAAGGTTTGGACAGAAAGCTGGAAAACATAATTTCTGCTAAATATCGAACCAGGTGCAAACTGAGAGTTGGCTGTAAGAGAAATACCAAAATAATGCACTCCTCTCTGCAACTATTTGTTTCTTAAAATGAATTCAGTGTTAGGCTCCAAATTAATTTTGATGAATTTCAATGTCACATCAGCTCTGACCCATGGATTAAGCACTGAGTTGTTTCTTTTTTTTCAGAATTGGCTTTAATATGAAGTAGAAAATTACATAACATCAACATAAGCCAGGATCAGTGTCATAAAATGGCTGAAAATAGCTCCTGTTCTGAGAATGAGCATATGCTGCTTTCATGCTGGATTTGATCACACTCAGAGCAAAGTCCACCACGGTTTGGTCAGGATTTATCATCTCTGACACCAGAGACCTTATGCACGTTCACACTGAATCAGTATGTGCAGAAATATTTATTATTGACTGATTTATTTTATTTTATTCAGACTCTTATCTGTTCCTGTCTTCTACAAAAACTAAAACTTTTCCTTTTGTTGTCATTTCACCAGCAGAGAATTGTTCAGTTCTGTGGTTTGAGGCGACACAATGCCGGATTGTAGACGAATACAGAATGTCAAAACACATCATGATTGGCTCTCTATGCTTATCTGTAACGGCCTGTTTGTGCCCTTTCAAGTAGGAATCTCTTTTTACAGCTGGACAGATGTGTGTTGTCTCGTTCTGAGACACCGTGTTCTGTCCAGAGAATGAGGTGAGCTGCTGAAATATAAATTCATTTCATGAAAATCCAAACCAGCAGGTCTGATATTTGACTTCTCTGTCCAGTAATATCCAAATAAAGTGACATGATTGCATTTAATTTAATTTGATCTATTTAGAAACAAGAATACAGAAATAATACTGTTAAAAGAGTCAAGTAAATGTATTGACTACTAAACTAGAATAATTTTGACCGGTCTTTATGGCTGCAGAAGCTGAGAAGCTCTTTATGAATCGAAGTTGATCTGTTAGTAACATAGAGGTGGTAAAATGGAGAATTTGTTTCTAAAACCATGTCTGATATGTACAGTATGGTGTTTATTTCATCCACCCTCATGCTTGGCAATCAAATGTAAAAATTCTTTAAACTTCAAGCTCTCCGGTTTTGTCCTGCTTTACATTCAAAACATAACTTGTCAGTGATTTACGACCCTTTTTAACCATAACAGGGCTCATTAAGAGGTTCTTGGGCAGCAAAGCAACCGAACTATTAAAATTAAATACAAATTAGTGAGTTAGTGTTCTCAAAACACATTTTTTGGCAACCCTCACAAAGTCCAGATGTATGTCTTTTCTCTTGGACATCATTTGAAAAAGATGGTTAGTATTTAAAAGTCTACAGAACAGGAAATACATCAGAACAGATCACTGTTTTGGGAGAAAGCTCAGCAGTGGAGCATGTATGTTGCAGAGCGAACGATGGAGATGTCATACAACGTCAAAGGTTCGAACAAACATGTGTGGAACCTCAAGGAGCTGAAAGACTCCAGCAGTCGAAGGTCCTTGTCATCCTTTCATTTCAAACCCGCCCTGCCATTTATCTTAAACTCACCGGTAGCAGTTTAATGAAGATAATGTGACAAGAACACGACAGCTTGAACGCGATTACATCTGTGCCCGGAGCAACTGACCCCACCCTCCTTACCGCGACCACACACCCATCCTGCCTGGTCGGGGGATAGGAGCGAACTTTTGTGGTCACCGTTCTGTTTTGTCTGTCTGCATGCTGGGAGCCAAGCGACGCAAACTCTAAGTCTCACAAAAACACTTCAGTTTCCAGCAAGTCAACAACAATCCAACAACAGCCTGCAGAGAAATGGCGATCCGGTCGCGTCACTTCCTGAAGTTGCAAAGTGGCTGTTTGTGCTCTGCGTGATGTTTACCTCACCTGAAACACACAAAGACCATCATTACTTCCTGCCTGCTTGCCCACGTCTGCCTGTATTTCGGCCTGAGAGCGTTTAAAAACCGACTTATCACGCCGCATTTCCAACTACCACTTGCTTTTGTTTACCTGAGGAAAGAGCCAAAGTGACTGAAAGCGTCCATATTTGTTTACCTGCACAACTACAACCAGCCTGATGTAGGTCAGTGCTGCGGCTCCAGCTTCCACACAGTTTTCAGCTAATTCAGCCAAGGGCTTTGTTTACATTGAGTGTGGACCCACATTTTAAAACCTACAGTTGCAAAAAGCACCTTTAATTCTTTCTCATTCCGAATACGAACTTTCATCTCAGCAACATGCAGCAGTGGTTTACTGAGCTTTGGACATTTCTTTCGTCAGACAGATTAAATCTGTTTAGATAATTAATCCAAAAGAGGTTTCGTGGGTTTTGGTTTCAAACTCCAGCCTGCACTTAAACAGTGAGATTCTCCATCGTGCTGCCACAACCCAAACAAGCTTTCTTTTCTGTCTCTCCGTCGCTGTCTGCTACTTCCTCCTCGTCTCGCTCCCTCGTTTACCACAAACCAAACATCCTCTGAGCTCTTTATCCACCCGCCGTCATGGCCGACTTCGCAGTAAACGCCACAGTTTACGAGAATTTGCATTGTCGGTTCATCGGGAGAGGAGAAGTTCAGCGAAGTTCAGCGAGCGGTCCAGCTCCATGTAACTAGATATCGTTCTTTTGTTCGCGACGAATTCAGTTAGACGTGAAAAGAACCTCTGCCAGAACTTCTTGTCTTGAGTGAAACACCTGTCCTACCTGGGAAAAAAACATTCTTCAGATTGTTATCTGGTTTAAAATGAATGGTTAAGTTAATTTTCAAGAAAGAAAAGACAAGAAAAAGTTTGGGAACAACCACTTCCAGTTTTATTGATTTATTGCTTAGGAAACTGGCACCAGCCTCCAAGTTTCCTGTAGAGCTTTTGCTTTGTTTTCTGTGCTTTACGGACAAAGCAGCTCGCATTTACTGGTGTACAAACAAAATCACTACTAACGTAAACTCAGTCACCTCAAGTTCTTTGTAGTAAATGTGAAAGAAACTTTAAAAATGTTCATTATCTTTGAGTAATTATAGTGACACTGATGTGAGTTTAATCAGCCATTCATTAAAGATTTGTTCAGGCTGTGATACAATCCTCCGTGTATTTGCTTGCTTGTTCTAACTTTTGCATTTCGTGGAGCCAAAGTGATCTAATGGATGAAGACAACACACGTCCAAATGATTATCAGTCACTTCAGCTGAATACCGGTACAGACAGCTTTCTGATGTCTTTCATGCTGGGATCAAAAACATCAGCAATGTCCTGCAGGGGTCACATGAATCCTAATCTGTCAATTTCACTGAAATTAATGCTGGCATCTTGACCTGATCTGGGTCATGGATACAGAGAAACCAAGTAGGAAATAATGAAGAAATTAAGAGTTTTATTACGATAAATTCGCATTTGATTTGTAGGCTAATTAGGTTCCTCGCCGGTGTGATGCTCCTGAATGTGACCCATGGGCATGTTTGTACTCATGCAGATGCTTACCTACAAATATGGACGTGTGAACGTGAACGAGCGCACGCACACGCAGCTGGTGGTGCAGACATGTCAGGGCCGCCGGTTTGAGTGATGACAGGAGCTGATTGCACCGGGCCATGAGATGAATGCAAAATATACACGGGCAGGAGCGCAGAGTGGAAACAACAATGAATTTTGATGAATGCTGTGTAATCCTGTGATCAGCGGATCCCATGTGGGGGGGTCAAACTTCCTTCTCAGGGCTATCTTTTACAGCCCAAACGTTCAGCCTGTTGGCAGCTCTACACACAATGACTGCATTTATTTCTATGCAGAGAGCAGATGACACAGAAAAGCTGCAAGCCATTATTATTCAAAGCATTTTGTTTCTATAGCTTTCGCTTTTCACTAGCGATGTGTATAAAAACATTTTTATTACTTGTAGGCAGAAAAAGAATCGAAAACAATGTTTGAATGTTAAATTTGATGTGACTGAACAGTTAGCAAAAGTAGCAACAGAAGCACTGTCGCCATCATGGATACCTTCTTTTTTATTCACAGCATTTTATAGTTAATTCTGCTCTGTAAAAATTATGTCGATGGTACTTTAATCTGTTTTATATGTACAACAGTTGCAAAAGTAGCAACAGAAGCACTGTTGCCATGGATACCTGAACTTTAATTCTTCTAGCACAAGCTAATTATTTACTATTTAGAGTTTCCCTTTTTTTTAACAATTTTTGCTTTTTTAATGAGGATTCATCTTTATATGTTATTGCTATAGGCAACATAAAGTAACTTAAAAAATATTGAAAATGTACATTTGGAGCAACTCAACAAGTTAGCTAAATCGTTAGCAAAGAGTAGCAAGCCGTGTTGCCATGGAAACGAGAACTTTTCTTTCCTGGAGCACAAATTTATTATTTTTACCACACTGAGCTGAATTAAAAATTTCTGAACACCTGCTGAACACCTTCTAAGATAAACAGTTTTATAGTTCTTTGTGGAGCACTACTGAAGAAAGTAAACCCTTCAAATAATCAACAATATTAGTGGAAACCGCTTTATTTGTTAGTTTGCTGCATCTCAGTTACCTGTAAGTTTCATTCCGGAGAGGAGAGCCACATCAACAGATGTCATGTTTAAAGCTGGTTCTGGTTCAGAAAGTGTGCGGTTCGTGTTTTTCCACGGCCTCCCTCCCCGCCTGTGTTGATTCGCTGCCTGGCCGTGCATATTAATGAGCAGAGAGGGGGGGGGGGGGGGGGGGNNNNGCCTCTTAAAGCCCCGGATCTCCGCTCTCCGCGCCAGGCGGCAGACACGGACCCGAACCGCCGAGCGGAGCCTCTCCGGGGAGCTGAAGACGCGCAGACCGAGCGGAGCTTTCAGTCAAAACAAACAAACAAACAAACAAACAAACCTTTCCTCCAGTTCTTCTTCTTCTGTGGATCTTGTGCGCTTTGACTCGTCGAGGAACTAAATTTTAAGGAACTTTATTTTTTTTTAAAACAACTAACAGAGAAAAGCATGAATCGGTGCACGGTGGTTCTACTTCTCTTAGCGGTCACCTTATATTTCCTGAGCGCAGAAGGTAACTTTAAAACTCTTTATTTCTTTTTTCATTATTAAAGTTTTGCACCTAAGCTGTGGTGATGTAACTAATAATAATTAGGTGGAGGAAAGATGGAAGAAATGCTGAAGTGAAGTTGATGGAAAACAGCTCACATTGTCACTTTGTGGTGATACCAAACAAAACCTCATGAGTGCACTCGCTGCAGGGCTTTGTTTCTAACCTATTTGTGTTCACAGGAATGAATCTAAACTACTCTGATGAGCTCAGCCTGGGGGGAAAAGTTACCTCCAACTGGGTCTCCTGTTTGTGAGACAGAAACTCCTCTGGAGCTGAGCTTATCTGCAGTTTAAGGTTTGAGGAAACTGGAAAACTGGCTTTTTTTCAGTTTGTGAACACATGAAGCTCCTGGTTAAATCCACGCTTGGATGTTTTCTTATTTATTCATGGTTGGTTGTCTAAGATGGTCCATTCTAGTGGCTAGAAAATGGAGGTAAACAAGAACTTAACTTTAGAAAAGTGTAAACATGTGCCTCTCAGTGTTATAACCTGTGTGTTTCCTGCTTTAATAGCATTTGTTGTCCGGTGTGTTTCACTGTGGCTCCTTTTTTCTGACAGATTTAGTGTTTGGAGGTCAGCGCAGATAGCAGATGATGGATTGAGGAAACCTTCCACTATCTGGGTCATCGCAAATATACAGCCCGGGAAAAACCAATTTTCTCTGCTTTTTTATTCTGCAGCATAGAGTTGTGAGCGCCAGACAGCTGGAGCTGAGGGACGTGATAAATGTTTTGCTGCTTCTTTAAAAAAAGAAATGTGGCAAACGCTGATGAACACTGACTTTTGTAGAACGTTTACATGCATGAAAACAATCATTCCAGTGGGAAGCTGAATGAACGAAGCAGCACTTTATTTAAGCCTGGGGTTTGGACTCATAAGAGCCTTTAAATCTGAGGGTGGAATAAACTCTGCTTCCTGTGCTTTTGCTGTCGACTTGTGCAGCCCTGATGTGTGAAGCAAACAGAAGCAGAGCTCGGTCTGACACGTGCGTTTTTTTGTTTTTGTTTGTTTGTTTTTGACAGCCTACAAGTGCAGGTGCACCAGGAAAGGACCAAAAATCAGATACAAGGACGTCCAGAAGCTGGAGATCAAACCCAAACACCCCTACTGCCAAGAGAAGATGATTTTGTGAGTAAGACGTCTGACTTGTCTTTTCGTGTTTTTGGTTCACCTGGACTCTCATTTTCCCGCCTTTCTCCGCCGTAAACACGAGTCACACCTGTGCAACTCACACTTTGCTGTGACCTTTCAAATTACAGCCCCTACAGTCGATGGCTAAATGGAGGTTTTCAACACAAGCTGGCTCTTCAGAGCAGGTTTAATTGATGGCGCCCCACCTTTAGGAGGCAGGGATTTACCTGCCAGAACATTCAGCTGCCTTCAGCATGACGCTGGGATCTTGAAGTGCTCAAATTAAGCGTTATATCATCCTTTAGCCACTTCTTACATTCTTGGTGTGTTCACTTCAGCCTCTGGTCTCACTCAGAGGTCTTACCTTAAATTCTAGCCTGTCTGTTGGAGCCGTCCGCCCACTGCCTCCCTGCCACCTGACCTTTAACCTGTGAAATCACAGCTCAGGCTCACAGGCGGCTATTATGTTCAATTTGAGGCGTTGTGGAATGCAGCCCGAGCCTCCCTGATGATAACAGACTCTCCCAGGTTTCCACACAGACTTCAAGACACCAGCGGCGGACGAGGATAGAAACGCCCAAACTCTGTTCCCGCGAGCTCAGGCGGCCCGGCGAAGACGTCGCGTGAGGCAGAAATGAGGAATCTTAGAGGAAGTTTAGAGTTTAGAGCAGATGGGGATGTTATGTCAGCCTCCGGGGGAGTCCGCTTTGTGTTCAAGTCACAAACTCTGCTGCCACCTGCTGCCAAATGACAATCACACACGCAGCGTTATCTGGGCAACCGCTTGGAACAGCTTGTGTGGATGTCTGAGGATTCAGCAGGGGGGGAAAGATCCACTCTGACGTTTCTAATCAGAATAAAATGCTGATTCTAGCATCTTAAAAAGTCACTTTAACTCGAATCAACATCGCTACAGCTAGCCACTTCAGAAATGTCTTGTGTTACAGAACGATCATGTCTGTGTTTGTGTCAGTCGTTAGGTAAATTGTCAGTAACACACTTAAGAATATAAAACTCTTACAACCAAATAAAAAAAAGGGACAGCGTCTTCAAGTGTTCCTCAGATTGTGACCAAACTTATAAAACAGTTTGATTTTTAAGATTTAGTCACTCAGCAAGTGTAGGAAAGAAGTGTGTGTGCATTCAAAGAACAACAACAAAACTAAAACAAAACCCCCCTCCACGTCCACAGAAGCCTTCTCCAGCTCCCAGGTTTATTTCCGTGTGTGTTACCTGCCCCGCCATCATCATTCAAGGCTGCTCTATTAGCATGAGCCGTGAGAGCCCAGTGAAAAATGAGCCACAGCGGGCTCTGGAAAGCCACGGGAAGAATGAAAGCAGGAGAGAAATGAGTATGAGAGTCCCCTCTCTGGGTGCTTGGCTGGCGGCTCTGGGTTTGGCATTCTGAGCGGCAGCTCCGAAGCACAAACACACACAAGCAGGGAGCCCCAAATGTCCCTGTTTCTTCCCGTTTCACATTGTTTCCCCTCGCTTACCTTCTGTTTCATCTGTCTGTCCTAATTTAATCTTTTACAATTCATTTCTCTCCCTTCTGTTTTTTATTCAATTTTCACCCTCTCTTTTTTTGGGTTTTTTTTTTTTATCGCCTTGAGATTGTAAAGCCGCCGCCGGGTTCAGCCGCCCAGGTGAATGATAATGAGCGGGAGCCAAATCTCAAATTAACTCAGTAATGAGGTTAAATGTTCCCCCCTGCTGAGCAGCTTTGCAGATATGAGTCTGCTGCTGTGCGTGCATACAGAAACGGCTGGGTGTTCTTAGCCGTCCATTTTAAAAAAGGACACAGTTATCCAGCTGAAGCCCTCACAGCCGGACAGAGTGACAAGCGAGCAGGCAGGGGGAAGACGCAGCTCACTTTAATCGAATTCTCAGTGCGGCTGACTTCAGGAGTCAAGTCTTTTACCCTCCAGTCATTTAGCATTCATGATCTGCTGAGGCTTCGACTGTGGCGGTGGACGCAGCTGAATACGCCACATGCAGGCAGACGGTCTCTGTCATTTCCTCGAGCGAAGGCCTCGCAGACGGAGCCTTTCTATTCGCCCAGCTTGGACGCCACCTTTCTAAGTGGCGGCTCCGTGGTGATGTTTCTCTGCCAGGAAATTCGTCTCCTGCGTTGTGAGGACACTTCACTAAGCAGCAGCATCCACAGGCAGACCGGCGTGCATTCAGAGGGCTTTAAATGCCTTTTATCTGGTTGGAAATGTTCGTGTTTGTCCTTAAAGTTCACCTCATCCCTGTA
Source organism: Kryptolebias marmoratus (assembly GCF_001649575.2). Classification (NCBI taxonomy): domain Eukaryota; kingdom Metazoa; phylum Chordata; class Actinopteri; order Cyprinodontiformes; family Rivulidae; genus Kryptolebias; species Kryptolebias marmoratus. The sequence goes on along the minus strand of NC_051438.1, from coordinate 24,719,111 downwards.
ATGGTCGAAGTGTTTCAGAACCACATGGCTGCACAAACTGAGGACGGCACGAGAGCATCTTTTTATTTCTAATTCACACGGTGGCTTTACCACGACAGATGTTTCGATTTGTTGGGTCTTCAAAACCCTTCTAACGTCTCCCTCCTCCTCCGCTCACCCCTCCCCCGCAGTGTGACGATGGAGAATGTGTCCCGCTTCAAGGGACAGGAGTACTGTCTTCACCCCAAACTGCAGAGCACAAAGAATCTGGTCAAATGGTTTCGCATCTGGAAGGACAAGCACAGGTACGCACCTAAAACTAACAAAACAGACACGTTTGCTGTAAAATAACATTTAAAAGCTGTCGGCGTGTTTTAATAGTGTAAATGAAACTGGTTTCCAAGCTGATTACACAACGCTTATAGCTATAAAACGTGAACTCCTGCTTCTGTGGTTGTTCGAAATGTACAAATGGAATCAAACGGATAAAGTGTGAAGAAAAAAAGAAACATTTTTAGGAAAAAAATATCCACAAAAAGATGAAAACCTCTTTGGTTAGCCTAGCTTAGCATAAAAGCAGGTGAAACCAGCTGGGTTTGGGCAGATTAAAGCAGCTGTTCACCTCCTGAAAGGACATTTTGTCATTTTACTGAAACAAAAACTACCTGATGATGGCGTTTTACACCTCGACCTCTTAACAGACACACAAACACAAACAGCAGCTGCACCAGCTTCGGATAAAAACCGCTTTAAAGTCATCAGGCGTTCGGGTCTGAATGAAAACGTCTGAGAAACTAACTTTGTGCTTTGTTCCGCAGGGTGTACGAAGCCTAAAACATTGTCTTCAGAGGCCAGAAGTGAGACAGAAATATTCAACATCACCAGGACTGCTTTGTGAAGGACCAGATCTGACCCTCAGTGATCGAGTCCTTCAGCCCGCGACCCGTCGAGCACATTAAGAGTTGTTTGTAGTTTGTATATAATACGATGGGCTCGTCTTAGTCTCCCATCAGTCTAGTCACTTCACGCACATTTCCAGTCTTTTCAGCTGTAGGCTCATCCGTCGAGTAGAGGAGGACACGCCGCCATCCGTGTTCAAGTAGCCGTTGGATCATTCAGGTGTTGTTTGAGTGAACGTCCTTTTTGCTTTACCTCCTAGAATCATGCAAACTCTGACGGAACAAGCAAACGTTCCTAAAATAAAATAAAAAAAATGTAAAAAAAACCTGCAGGACGGCGTGTTCGAAATGACTCGGAAGGACGGGCGTGTTTGCCGTCGTATTTCGTTTAAGTAGTTGTTGGTATTAGGTAAATTAGATCGTGTTTGTAGAGGAGTGTGTATTTACGTTCACACACGCTGAGGAGATTCACACATCTGTGTGTGTGTGTGTGTGTGCAGGATGTGTCAAAGCATTTCCACCAACTTGTTTGGTTCTCGTTCAATCTGCAGGGCTTAAATTCAACGGATAAATGATTAAAATGCAACGTTTGTGCCATTTCTCCGTAGAACACTGTGTGTTTAAGTGAGTTTATACAAAACATCTGTGAAGAAGGCATCTCTCTTTGAGATATATTTGAAATAGTTTAACATTTTAGGCGTCTCTTCAGATAAATGTAATGAAGCAATAGTTCTTCTGTAACTGTTTGGCAAAGTTGCGTATAATCCCATGCATAGAGAATAAGACTCGTAGCTGTCTCCTCTGACGTGTAGAATCTCTCCACATCATTCAAGATTCACGCTGTTTATGGCGCTCTGGGCAGTTCAGTTTTTAATAATTCTTTCTCAGTCATTGTTCATTTCATGGGGATTATTTCCAGGAGGCAGATTGTTGGATTGGTTGAACATGAGCAAGAGCGCGTACTTGTTACTGTGACTGTTTGTGACGAATAAAGCAAACAAACAAAAAAATCACATTACTCAGTACAAACTGTGTCGCTCTTTTTAAGTTTCTGGATGACAGCACAAAAAAGGTAGTCCTGTCAGATTTTTGCAACAAGAATGAAACGTGTTTTTATGCTTTTCTTTATATAATTTGTTGACAATAAAAACCGTTGAATAAAACCCGACTTGTCTTTGAAGGTAAAAAAGAAATGGCATTGCTTTTTGTGACCTTAAAGTGTGTTAAATGAGCAGAAATCACTCCCCATTTGCAACACGACGCAGATATATTTAACACACACAGTATATTATTCGTTTTCAGATTTGTGCAATTACTTTATACGCCATCTATTAACACTTTAACAACAATTTTCTTGGGTGTTTTGTTACCAGTAAAGTTCATGCGTGTATCAACAAAAACATCTAATTTTCATAAAGCCTCTGTTTTTACATCTTATATTTAAATTAATATAAAGAAACCTATATGATGCTCTGTGGATTGGCCCATTAAACACAGCTGGATGATTATAAAATAATAAAATATAGTGTCTGATAGACTAGCAAATGTTTAAGTTTTATAAACTCAGATACAAAGTAGGAAATGTAGTACGGCAGTGATTCCACCAGGGGGCGCTGTATACCACATTTACCAAACTTATGTGTAAATAAATAATAGAATAAATAAAGTAAAGGTTTGTTAAAGTAAAGTTAAAGTACCACTGATTGTCACACACCTGAGTGTGTGAAATTTGTTCTCCGCATTTGACCCATCCCCTGAGGGAGCGGTGAGCAGCAGCGGTGCCGCGCTCGGGAATCATTTGGTGATCTAACCCCCCAATTCCAACCCTTAATGCTGAGTGTCAAGCAGGGTGGCAATGGGTCCCATTTTTACAGTCTTTGTACATCTGAATATAAACCTTTAAAGTCTGTGAGGCTGTAAAGACAACAGAAAACCGAGAGAAAATAAAAACAAGTCTACAAATCAAAGCTTAAATCTTATTTGTTCCAGTTTCACACATGCAAACCTGCAGAAAGTACTTTTAATCTTCAGATAAAAAACTACTTTTTCTACTCTCTCGTACAGTACAAGGTTTGAGCTGTAAGTTTGACAGGTTTTACATTACATAAATGTCTCCTCCTCACTTGCTGTGAAGAATTGTCACTTTGAGGATATTAATTATTCATTAACTCAATATCTCCATGACAACTGTTCAAAGTGTCTGAGGCTGAGATGAAAGACTTGACACTGTTAAGTACTGTATGCTGTCAGTGCCTCGGGATTATTTATATCAGGAAGTGAATAAAGAAGAACGCAAGAGGATAAAATAACACAAAAGATGAAATATGTGAGCTGTGTGTCATCTGCTTTAGATGGTGTGGTTAGTTTTATTGAGTAAAAAGAAAGCAAGCATCAAAATAAACCTGAGAAATACTTTTAAAACACAGGGTAATGATTCAGTAATTTCAATAAATGATTAAAATAAAAATAAAGAACATGACAGCTTGTTATTAAGCAGCTGATTATAACAAGCTGATTAATCATTTAAAGCTCAGACAGGATCTTCAAAACATATCTATAATTCAGAAGATGAAGAAGCATAAAATGACAGAGACTTCAGCTACATGTGGTACTTACCTGGTACATATATTATAGCTGTATCATACAGTGCCTTGTTACCTTGTACTTGTGCTTCCAAGGTACTTAGTGGTACCTAGCTAGTACTCAGTTAGTACCAGGTATACTGAGTACATACCCTGTAAGTATCAGGTACCAAATAAATGCTTGATATGCACCTGGCTGTATTATGTAATGCTACCTAAATATCTCGTTTTTTAACACATAGTTAATATAAATTTTATTATCTATAATGTCATTCATGTTGTATTCGTATTGTGGCGGATAAAAAGCGATTTCAGATAGTAATTACAACTGTCCCAAAAGGTTTCTCCTTATAAATTGTCCATAAACTTTCATTTTAACTTAAAACTACATGTATAACTACGTTCTTTTATTTCAAGACATCCTCTGTGTTTGCTTCATATGTTTACAATGTTTAAACAAAGACAGACATCTGGAGCTAAAAAGCCCAATACACATTTGTAAATGTTTTAGATATTTCCGCTCTGGGAGGAGAAGCTTGTGGTTTGATTATATGGTACAACGGCCTGCCATACTTCAGGGCGGGGCCATTATTTGGCAGCTGTCTCTGGCTGTGTTCACAGTGAAAAAGGGGGCGGGGTCAGTATTTGGCAGGTTCGTCCCTTGAGGGTGTGTGTGTGTGTGTGTGTATGTGCGCGCGCGAGCCTGTCTAAGCTAAGACTCGCAAACGGGCGTCCGAGCCAGTCCGACCTAAAAAGAAAGAAAGGAGAAGAAGAAGAAAAAAAAAAAACAGGAACCACAAATATTTCGACTGTCTCTGCAATGTTCCCGACGATACCCCTTCATCGTCTGCTCTGATCCCCGCAGACGTCGGCTACAGAGAGCGGAGCAGAAATTAATGCATCTGGCTTCGCGTTCCTGTTTGTTTTGACCTGGTAAGGATCCCCGCGAGCGGCCGATTAGCTCTCGCTGCTAACGGGCGCTTCCTCCGCTTCTCTCAGCATCCGTGACGCTAGCCACGGCTAGCCGGCTAGGCTAACCCCGCCTGCCGCTGTCGGCTGTCATTTTAGTCCGACGCCGCCTCGCTTTGTTCCCGTTTGTCTCGTCTCCTGTGGACCGAGCCCGGGTTTAAACGCCGATGGCGAAGCGGCGGCAGCAGCAGCTTTTAAATGGTTGTTTTATTTTCGTTTTGCGTTCACTTAGAGCTAGCGGCTAACGGCTAGCATCAGCAGACTTCCGTCACATCTGTGGCTAAGAAAATATGAAACAAAAGCTGTCACAGATTATTATACATCTCAGTTGAATCACGAGTAGCGCAGGTGTTTAACATTTATAATGTTAAGCTTTATTTGTATTTAGAGTAAGGTAGTTGGTTAATAAGTGGGTCTGTGGAAGAACCAGAGGAGGACGGGGAAGAACCTCCTGGTTCTGACCCGTGTTGTCCATAATAATCAGGGTTTATCTTGTAATTGAGATGCACGGAGTGGCTGTTCTCCTGGCAGGTTATTTTTTATTATTTTATTTTTTTAAATTTTGGGACAGCTGCATGACTGATGCTTCCCTCCCGGCTGTGTTGATGTGTCTGTGGAGGAATGTTCTGGTGTTTTCTGGGTTGTCAGTCCTGCAGAACCCTCCTCATGCAGTCTCTCACATCTGGAGTAACCCATGTTTTCATGCAGATTGGCAAACTGCATGAATGTTTGGTTGCACAGAATCAGAGGTGATTGTTCTCCATCTGCTGCAGACCTGCACCCAACAATAATATTATGATGACACAGTTATTCATCACTAATTATTCAAGATTGGTCTAAACAAACAAAAAAAAAAATCCCTGGGGTTATTGTAATCCTGTGACAGAAACTGCAGATCTAACTGCATTTTTTTACATCAAAACATACTCAAAGCTTCAGTCGTTTTAAATGAACAAACTGTTGATTGAGAAAAGTCAGATAGGATGAAAATGTTTCTTTTGCATCAAAAAAGCAGTGTGATAATCACAGCATCTGCAATGATTGTTTTGTTTTGTTTTTTTCTCCTGAGATGAAAGTTTGGTTTTGCAGCTAAAATGTGTGGCGTTAATAGATGCTGCTGTGTTGGTGCCATTAAACCAGCAGTAAATAAACATTAAATTATTCTTGTTAGTTTTTTATTAATGACTGTGGACATCTGAAATATTTTCATATGTTTTAAAATTGATGGTTTCTTAATTAAACTTATGTTTGGTAAGATAATTTTTAATTACACATATTAGAGCTATAATAGCTGTGAAAAAACACGATTTTTTCAATGTTTTTTTATTGTAATTTTCGTGCTTCTAACAATTTCTACATCATTAAATGGTTGTTTTGGGGGTTAATGTAACTCAGACTCATCAGGGTTTTAGCAGAAACTACGTCAGAAAACGACAAATATTTACAGCTAAACTCGGCGGTCGGTAGTTTGGAAAATCTCGGCCCGTTTGGTGTCGGTTTTTCTTCAACGCTCAACTTCCTGTCCCCCGAACGTCGCTCTTCTTCTGTCGGATCTCGCCGTTTAGCTTTCAGTCGCAGTTTCTTCTCAGAAGTAGAAAGTCGCTTTAGACCCCGTTATTTCTCCCTCTAACTGTGGATTGTTTTACCGACTCTGTATCTGAGAGCGTCCACTTCAATGTTAGAATGTAAACAAACGCCTCGTAATTGGCAACAAAACATGATTCTGCTGGTTTCGCTCATTTATCCCAAATTATGAAACTTTTGGTAGAGAATGGCGCATGTTCAGTGGTTATTTTTTTTCACAGATGATGTAGAAATCATCATCATCAATCATTAAACAATTAAGTATTTTGGCTTTAAACCAAGGTTGTTAATGGTTACACAGAAATCTAAGAAAGTTGCTTTAAAAAGCAACATAAAATGTGTTAAAAGTGATTTTTTTTTATTAGACAAAACTATGATAGATGCCTCTGTGTGAACTCTGCTAAAACTAAAAATGTCCGACAAGAATTCATTTTTATTTCGTTTTAGATATATAATAACAGTTAAGTTGTGATAACGGCAAAATAAGAGGCATTTTTAGTATTTTGACTGTATATTCAAATGCTTCAAACCAATAATACTGGAAAATTAACAAACTTTAGTAGACACTGTCGAAGAGTATTTGTTTATTTAATATTTATTTATTTAACTTTATGTGACAATGGTTAAAAGTTATTTCATCCTTTAGGGAAGTCTTATTAATCAAACCAAACTTGAGTTATATCCAATTTCAGATGTAATAAGTTTCATTTTAACAGATAAATGAATCATTTGTTACCTTTGGCTAAGCTGAAACTCTGCTAAACCAATGAAAGCCTTCAGCGGTCTATCCTGTAGCAGCGTTTTAAAACTCTCGGTGGTAAAGTTAACGTTAGGCCTTCGCCGGTCAGATGCCTAACCTTCATCCCGAGTCAGCGCCTGACCTGAACCTGCTGGCCTTCGTGCGAACGCTCTCACGTATGCACATAGCAGAAGTGTCAAAGCTCCCCGGCGTCCTGCGGTGTGAGATAAGGCGTGCATGAAAGATGAGACGTGTTTTGTTTTTTTTGAACGGAGGGGGAAACTTGTGTGCGAACCCAGCAGTGGCGGCGGTGTTGTAATCACACAACTGCCCCGCGGCGTGTAGCAGTTGTTGTCCGGTTATTTAGCGGCTGTTTTAGACTCCCTGGATTGTGGCCAAGCTAAACCAAATCTGTCAGTAATTCACAGCACTAAATCCTGGTCAGCTCGTGTCGGAACGCAGCTTCATTTGAGTTCATATTTAAACATTTAACCAACGTCTGCAGAGTCAGACAGTGTGAATTAAATAACACGTTCATCCCTTTAAATCCTTGTATTCAGGCTTTTAAAAAGATGGACCGATGGGAAGCGGGAATAAAGATGGAGATATTTTGATACTGAGTGAGAAGCCGTGGAAATCCAGCCACATCTAGCCGAAGGCGGCTTCATGCGGCGCTGCACCAACCTGGCCCAAAGATTGTGTAAACGGAGACGGTCCGTCAGTTTGCTGAAATAACACAGGCGTGTTGGGGGGTGGGGGCTTCTTTTACGCTCGTTTCGTCATATTTCTACCAGCAGAATATCAGAAAATACCTGCGGGCTTGTTTGTTTTTAATTTGTTTGCCCTCTCTGATCGCCTCTCCCAAAACTGGGGAAGACATTTATCCGTTATTAGGAAGCATAAATGTTACTTTATTACACAGTCAAGATATATAATCTTAATTTCAGTCTGTTATTACTTTTTTAAATCCAAGTATTTGCCGTATTCTTTTTATTTTAAGGGTTTGAAGAAATGAGCGGCGCTTTTCAGTCCTTTTCAGACCTTGATGTTTGTATTTATTCTGTCTGAATCGAAGCTTTGTCTTCTTAATAACCTTCGCTCCAGACGAGTTGGACTCGTTTGTGTCGACGTTGTGTCTTTTTTTTTTTTCTGTGTTGGCCTGTGTTTGGTCTGAGTCGGCAGATGGAGAGGCGGTGTACCGAGCAGCTGGTTGGATTTAAGTAATCTGGGGGTGAAAACATGTTCTGGTTGGGTTTAAGGACGGGGATCAGCCCGCTCACCAGCACTCTTTCAGGCCACTCGGAAGTTGTGCAAAAAAATGAACAACTTATAATCGTTTTGCACACTTTAAACTCACATACTGAGAAAAGAGCGACGACAAACATGCCTTTTGTTTATCCACACAACGTCTAAGTTCATCTTCAGGATAACAGAGCAGTCGGTGCTGTAAATACGAGACTCTAAGTATGTAGTTTTTACTGCCTCGTGTCGTTTTACTTCACCAGCTGCACCACAAATACACAGAACCGGGCCCGGTCAGGTCACATTAGTGTAGTAATTTTTAGTAAAACTCTGAGCAGTTCTTCAAACTTTACACTGACACGTTCAGGTGCTGCAGCTCAATGAAAAGGTGAAGCTACATTTGGGAACCTTTATGTGCCGTTTTTGTTGTTGTTCTTGGTACACAACATTGGGAAGTCCCCATATTGTGGTTAAAAAGAGATCATTGCTCATTGGTGTGTATTTTTGGAGCCAGTACTGTGTTCTTCTTCCTCCTAGTTTGTCCGAGACTGAAATACTTCAGTCTTCTTTCCTGTAGCTCGGGGGGAAAAAAGGGTTTTGAATTTTTAATGAGGTATATCACTAAAGGTGTGTTTACAGGGATGCATGGAAGAGGATAGAGATCTAATAGGTTGCAGCTTTTTTAAACTTGCATTTATTTAAAAAATATTGTAAAGACGTCACTAATTTTGTCTTGATTGACTGACCCAAAGCCACTGTTGGGTGTTAATAAATAAATAATTGGGAAGGTAAACCCGTAGTGCTGGAAATGACGTCATCTGGCTCAATAGTTGGTGTTCGATAGGCCGGTGATCGAGTTCTCCTGACTTGAACTTGGCTGCAGCACTTCTTAGCTTGGGTTGGAGAGGAGAATAACAAAGTCTGCTTTCTGGCAGCAAACCTGGAGGTTAAACCCGGCTGAACGTCCTTTGGAGCCATTTAGGTCAAGTAATTGCTTACCCGGTTAAATGAGTGCCAGACGATGTCTCAGTTTGTGCGGATGTCCATGATGGCTAGAGTCAGTCGTATTAAAACACTAAGTGGTTTTAACTCTGAGGTTGTATGTGTCACGATTCTGACAGGCTTGCAACAAGACGGATGAGACCAAAGTGAAGCTGTTTGGTCGTAACGCTCAGCAGCACGGAAATCTCAAACTAATGGAGATGATGGAGAGTGGTGAGGGAGTCAGCTGGTAACCAGACAGTCTCCTGTCAGGAACCTGAACTTTAACTGAAATTGTGCCACCCGACAAGACAATTATCCTAAATACAACACACACACACACACTAAAGTCTGGGTGTTTTTAACCGCTCTGAAAATGCAGACCCCAAACCCTGTAACCCTGCTGGATTGCTGTAAAAACAGTGTGTAAAATAAATCTCTGTAAGTCTTAATGAGCTGAAGCAACGTAGAAGAACACAGAAGTGCAAGCTCATGATTTATTGGGCGTTGCTGCTTCTTTCACAAACTGCTTCTGCTTTTCCCCCTGAGTCTTTTTCTTCTAAACAGTGAAACATGCTGTGGCTCATCTAAAATGGTTTTAAAAGAACCAGAACAAGTAAAATACTGACATGTAACAGATGTACCAACGTGAACTATTATATTCTTCTGGAATAGTTTGGGAAGTGTAGTAAAAGTCCTTGGATGACTTAAGTTGTAAATTGGTTCGATAATATTAGACCTAATTGAACTTCAGTCAGTTTCTCTCCGGTATAACGAGCGTTTATGAGCGAGTTGCATTTTGTAAAGAGCTGTGCCTCGTTGCAGTGTCGGTATCTGGTATCCATTTCTGTCCTGGGAGCTGCTGTAGCGCAGTGAAAGCGACAGAAAGCCCGACTTCCTGTATTCGGTGTAAAACGACACTCGAAACATCAGAGGCAGTTTGCTCGGTCATTGTTTGCGTGCCTTTTTGTCGACTCATTTCCCAGCCTGCTCTCACAGCTTGTGTTTTGATCTGTTGTTTACACAGACACACACAGATGGTAACAGCAAGACTTTTACTAAACTGTTTAAGCTACTTTTTACTTAACGGAAAACCGAATCTGTTCTTGTAAAGGAGAGTTTAAAAAAATGTATTCAGTGATTTAAAAAAATTTTTTTTTTACGAGGTGTTTTGATTCGTAGGACGTTTTGCTTCCTGAAGATGAATGCAGCACTTCTTCTTGTATAAAGGAGTGGTTTTCAGTTTTCTATCAGTATAAAATGGAGTGTGCAGGAAAAAAAAAGGTGATTTAGATCGATTTTAAATCAATAAAGCTCACCCTCATCGTCTCAGAGGTGGCTGGGCTTGCAAACAAAGATTAGGGCCTCGTTGAAGATGCCACAAATTACAGATCTCTCTAAATGCACAATCATAACTGTTTATTTGGTATAATCGCATTTAAACTTTTGTGAACACTGCATTTTATATATCACATCACTACGCTTAAAGTATAAAGTCAAAATGTGCAAAACTAGTTTTGTTGACGATGTATAAAGACGATAAATTGGCATTCATAGGAGAAAAAAGTGCTGAAAGTAAATCATTTCAGTGAGTTGTTTTACTGTACGGCCTGATTGAACAGGACTATCTGAGAGGGGTTTTAGTGTTTTAAGAGCTTTGGTTTAATGTGTGTTTGAAAGACTGTGGAGGAAAGAAGATGACTGCTCACCTAGATGGCAACAAACCAAACTCGATGCAAATGTACGAAAACAAAATGCTGCTTTCCATCCACTCCCACAGGCGCCAAGATAGAGCAGTGCTTGTGTTTCCACTGTAGGCGTTCCAGGCTTTTTTTTTTTTTTTTTTTTTTTCAGTGTCAGAATGAGAAGAAGGAATGTTGTGTTCGAAACGAAGTGGCACTTGTCAGAAGAGATTTTGATAACGGGGGTTTATGGGCTCGATGGTGGAAGATACGCGGGCAGAGCGCCGCTCCATCGTGATGTTTTACCTCCAGGTTGAAGTGCAGTCGAGTAAGTTCGCTGCTGCCCTCAGGAGCTTGGGTTGACTGTAAAAAGCTTGCATATAAAATGTATATTATGGCATATATTATTTCTAATGTCTGCATCTTGCTATCACGCTACTTCTCTGCTGCAGATGTTGATGGGTGGTGTTCAGTGTTTAGTTAAATCCTGCCTCTTTCTGCAGTCATAGCCCAAGTTACTTTTGCTTTATTTGAATTATGCAGAAAAAGTCTTAAATAATTAAAAATGAAGAGTTATATTTGGTTAGGCGTTTCCTCCTCCAAAAATAAACGAAGGAACGATCATGCATATTTGGTGGCTGCGTTTGAAGAAGAGAGGTGTTTATTAATTTATCACCGACTGAGCCGTTCTAGGACAAGCAGGCTGAAACTGCTGAACCAGGAGTGAACCGTGGCTTTGTGTCACTCACCAAGTGTTCGCGTTGCTCCTCTTCCTCCTCCTCCTCCTCCTCCATTACTTTATTTAAAATCTCTCTGCCTCTCCTCGTTTATCGCTTCCTGCACCCTGACCTCGCAGCCCCCCGTTTCTAAATATTGGGCAAATCCTGACCAAAGGTTGCTCTCCAGTTTGTCCTAGGTTTCTCAGATTAACTGTTTTAATTCTCAGTAACCACGGAACGGAGGGGGGGCACAGTTTGCTTTGCAGTTTATTATTAATTAACTCAAATATTCCCATTAGTGCCTTTGAATCATTACAGTTGTTGTAAATGTTTATACTGCTGCTGGACCCGTGCAGTTTGCTCAGCTTCTCTTATATGAAGGTGGTACCTTTGTAAGATGATGGTGAATGAATACAACCCGGGTATGTTCAGGGTTTTAAACAGTTGTAGTTTTTTGTTCAGGCAGATGGATCATGTACGTTAAGCAAACCTAAGAAAACTAAGTGTTTGTGCTCGGAGAACGTTTTTGCATACATTTCCCTCGTACGCAGGCGCATCCATTGTGACGCGTAGTAGCTCAGACTAATCCAGTCTTGTAAAACAAACTACTGCTTCGAAATGTTATTGGTTCATTCATTCATGCTGGAGTTCACTGACAGGAGACAGAAAAGCCATTAGTTTTCACCCCTCACTTACTGCAGCAAGTTAAACTGGAGCGTTAATGAAAAAATGTGCACGAGCAAGTTTTAGCTCTGGTTCCACAACATGTGTGTTTGTGTGAGTCTTTGTGTTGGTGAACGGCAGACATGTTGTCATTTGAACCCTCATCGGTGTAATGTTTTGCATACAGTAGAGTGATACAGTCGTCTTTAGTGGAGGTTTTGCCGTCAACATTAAGCCCTGGCATCAGTTCAGACAGATTTCTCTCTGACTTCCTGTTTATGTAGCTCACTGCGGAGCAGGCAGACATCCTGGACGCGTACCTGGCCCACTGTTAGTTGAAAATTAACATTATTTTCAAGAGGTGACGCATTTTAAGCGACATGCATGAGTGAATGATTAGATTTAAACAATAAAAATCAATTTAGCAGATGCAAATTGGGTTTCCTTTTATTATTTCCTGGGCCATATTTTGCGTTTGTGTGAGTGCTGAGCAGCTGATCCCTAAAACAACATGTTGTTTATCTGACAGGATGCTTTAAAAGCCATTACAGGAGCTTGTGTGTTAAAAGGGACCTGGCGGCGACGGGTTGTTTTCGCTCCGTTTCTGACAGCTCAGATGAGGCTCCTCGTCGCAGGCTTGTTGATTGATGGAAGAGATCTGAATCTGTGTGTGTGTGTGTGTGTGTGTGTGTGTGTGTGTGTGTGCATGCGTGTGTGTGTGTGTGTCACATGTTTTTGGGTGTGTGCTTGTTTGTAAGGCAGTCTTGAACTGCAGAACACGAGGAAGTTATTTGTCGTGTAAGGTTGGTGACGCAGAAATACCAGGCGTTCGTTTTCATCCTGATGGTTTTATGACCCTCCGGACTGATGATACGTTTCAGTAAGTTCCTGTCGTTGCTCAGATTTCTGATTTTGGACACTTTGCAAAAGAGACATCATGGCAATTTGCCTTTTTTTTTATATATTTCTGTGAGCTTTTGTTTCCTAACTTGTGCAAAATATGCCATTTTTTCATAAGTACAGTCTTGTACGGTCAAAGGTTTGTCGGCAGTCTGGTGAATTACAAAAAACTTCCAGAAAATCCAGCTGCTTGTTTTTCTTTTTGTCAGTTTATAGTTTCCTAATATTCCTAAACCATCATAGTTAGACCATTAATGATAAAGTTTACCAGCTTTTATCTCTTTCTTGGGGTTTCACAACATGATGCAAGTTAGAGGAAATTTGCTAATTTATTCATGCTGCAGTTTGAATGTTTTATCCTGACTTTAGCGATGCAGAGTCCTGGTGCTGCTAAGGCTTTTTAGCAGATTTGAGATTTGAGCAGGGATGCTTTTATTTTGCTTGTATTCAGGATATCTTGTTTATTTTAAGTTGAATTTACCAAAGACATTGGGGTTTTGAGGTTTCCAGTCTGGTTGGTGCTTTCAGGTATTGAACCTGTGACCTTTCTGTTGAAAGCTGCCTCCTCGCCGAGCGCTGAATGTGGGCAGGCGCTGCTTTTAGAAACGAGCTGAAATCTGATATTCAGTGGGCTCATTTAAATGTTCTGCCTGTGCCAGGGGGGTGTTAATGGACGTTTACTGAGAATCAGAGTTGGTTTGATGGGAGAGGTGACAGATTTATCTTTGTCCTCTTTGTTTTTTAAAGTTTAAATACAATATTCTCTAAGTCACGTATTCCTTTACATTCCCATCTGAATATACCTAAATAAAAAATTGTTTTTTTTTCTTAACTAGAGCCCCACCTTGCATTTTTCTGTCATGCTATTTTAGAGATGGAAAATTAGATGTTAAACACTGGTTACATCTGAAGTGCTGAAGCTAGTAGGTGTTGAGACTTAAAAAAAGGACTAATGATGGTGTTGGTGAGTGCACACTGGTTTGAGAAGACTGTAAGACAATTAAATACCATTAAACCCCAGATAGATTGATAAAGCTCCATGTTATAAGGTTAATTACCCATGAAGACCTTTATAAAAGACGGGTGTTATTGCAGTTTCTTGGCCACAGGGTGTCTGCTCCCTGAATCAGTGTGATTTTTATGTGCTCTATGTGGAACTGCACTGGATGCTAATTGCAACAAGAATCATTAAAGAAATTGGTGTTATTTTTTTAAAACAGTCTCTTTTTGTGCATCTTACCTTTGTTGTTTTTGTATTCTCGGCCAGCCTTTTTCACCCCTGGTCGTAATGTTCTCAACCACAGCTTCTGTTCCTGTCGCCTTGCATTCAGCCTCAGTTTTTCTCAGTTTTCCGTCTAACAATGGGCCTCATTTGGAGCAGGTAGTCTAGCGTGACATCTTGGATTAACGCATTCAGAGCAACCCTTTTCAGTTGTTCCATTACTGACCCGGCTGCAGAGGCCTTTTTAAGGTCCGTCTGTGCTGCAGACAAGGCACTGATTCAGAAAGATTCAGTTCTCTAATCCCTGTGTGTCGCTGTACTCTCCTGTCTCTGCTCTTTACGTCTAATATTGTTCAAATATGTTGAGCCTGTTGGCACTAGGAGCTGCTACTGTACTACTCAGGCCCTGAACACGTGAGAGTAATAATCTATGAACACTGTTTAATGGTTGTAGTTTTTATATTCGCTTATTTTTCCTAGAATCAGAGTCTCTGACTTGAGGAATGACTTGTAGTTTTACTAGAAAAGAGGTCTGACCAAGTACGAGGATTTCATTGGGAACAGTGGGTTTTTCTTTAGCTTTTAAAGAGGCTTACGCTTCATAAGGGCCAGTTTAGTTGGCCTTGGAATGAAAAGAGATCATTATGAAATCATTATGAGCGAACACAGATTCCCGGGACTCTTCTTTAATGATTAAAATTTTGCGTTCAGAGCCACTATACAGGGTGAACCATTTAAGATCCTGGAGTCCATCAGAAAGAAAGGCCCGAATGATGATCTGCTAAGTGAATGTCTTAGGCAGCAGAAATCCAATGTGGAAGAGGAGAAAGAGGAACCATCATGGAAAGACAAGCCCCTGCACAGCATGCACCACCAGCAGATTGAGGAAATGGCTGAAATCAACAAATCCAAGTGACTAGAAAAGACAGCACAGAAACACTAATCATGGCAGCACAAGAGCAATAGAGGCCGGGGTCTATCATACCAGGCAGGACCCAAGATGGAGGCAGGCAAAGCATACATGGAACGCCTTAACCAAGTGGCTAGAATAGTGTACCTATACATCTGTACTGAGTATGGACTGGAAGTCCCACAGTCAAAGTGGGAGACTCCACATAAGGTGGTGGAGAATGGTAGGGCTGAGATACTGTGGGGGTTCATGATCCAGACAAACAGATGATGGCTAACCAACCAGACATTGAGGTGACAGATAAGATACAGAAGAAAGCAGTGGTGATAGATGTAGCAGTACTAGGAACATGAGAAGCTGAAGAAACACCAAGGCCTGAAAGAGGAAATGAAGGAGTTATGGGGAGTCAAGGCCTCAGTGGTGCCAGTGGTCATCGGAGCACTCGGTGCTGTGACCCCCAGACTGGAAGAGTGGCTCCAACAGATCCCAGGAACAACCTCAGAGATCACAGACCTAGGAACAGCTAAGATACTGAGCAGAACCCTCAAGGCCTCTGGTAGAGGACCCAAGCTTGATTTAAAACTAGAACAAAAAGGGCGAGACGAGTTTTTAAAAAAAATCATTTTAAAATCCTTTATCAGATTCCTTTGTTTCAACGTTTCTGTTTTTATTAATACCTTTTTTGTAAACATTATTTTCTCTCCTACACTTTGTTTTTCTTGCTCCTCTGCTGTGTGCTTCTCCTTTAATGATCTGATGGTCTCACTTACTGTATGTCCAAGGATAGAAGTTTGTCCCTCCCAGTAAACTGGTTGGTTCTCAGGTTACTGGTCTGTCAAATAAACAGGTACAGCATCATTAAATGAACTCCCTCACCAATAGGATATCATCTACCAGAAACAGAAAAAATGTGACAAAATGTTCCGACCTGTAAACCTTCTTTAACCCAGTCTGTGTCGGATTAATTGTTCTGTTCAGCCTGTTGCAGTTTTTTTATCCAATCTTGACACGTTAAGCCTCAGAAAATACAGGTGTGATGTTTGCTGAAGGATGGGAAAAGCAAGAATATAAAAGGAGGGGAAAAAAAACATGAACAAGAGGAGATTACAGAAAACCAAAACATTTACTTCTACCTCCGTTCTCGAAACACTAAAGGACAAAAAGACTCCTTATTTCATGAATAAAACTTAACGTTTGTTATTATTAAGTGCAGACTTAATCATTTTTTCCTTTTTGTTTCGTATCTGGATGTCTTTTCTACGGTTAAATCTGGTGTTTTTATATTTATACTGAATAGTAGTTTTAAAGAAATGGAAGAAGTTTTTTTATTATCATCCTTGTTATCTTTTATTTGAACCTTTCCTTGCTAATGTTGGTGGATTATTTTTGTTTATTTTGTTCATTTCTTTGTAAATTTGTAGCCCAGGACAGATGAGTGCTGTATGTAGTTTGAGTGTTTTCTTTAAATGCTGGGTGGGTTCATTAAGGCAGGTTTTTTTAGCTTTAGCTGTTTAAGCACAGTTGTTTTATAAAGTCAAAGGTAAAGGAGGGTTTGGTTTTGTGTTTTTCAGGTGAAGTTGACTTCCTGGTGTGATGAGATGTTTAGGATCTGAATGTTTTTAGCTCTTAAAGTTACTTCAAATGCTGAATGCTCTTCTCCTCTTGACATTATAATTTTTCTACACAATGCTTAATGAAGACTGCTTAATGTTTTTAATGATCACCTCAGCTCCTGATCGACCCTGACCCTGATTCTCTTTGTCTCTGTTTGTCTCCCGTCTGTCCTCAGTGTAGCTAGAAAGGGAATCCTGCTCGAGGATTCGCGTTTCGTCAATGAGGAACTACCGGCTCATCTTCTGCCACAACCTGAAGCAGCCATAGATGGTTCAGTGGTTCACTGGCCAGAGGAGGAGCGGATAGGACAGACTTTCACTGCTACACGGTAACGCTGCTCAGCGCCGACGTCATTCTTTCATTCTTCCCAGAAACGGTTCTCTGTCGACTCTGCTAATCAAAGCAGACAGGAAGGATTCTTTTTTTAAGCTACAGAAAGTTGCAACAAAAATCAAACATCGGTGAACACTGTAAAAGCAAAAACCACAGCAAATATCCAAGCTGCTTGTTATTATACCCAACATCTGAATATTTAACTTTCTAATTACCAGGTTCAAGGAAACACAGGTTCAGTCAACTCGATTGGTTTCTTTATTCCTCCTTTATGAATCTTGGAAGCAAAAAGTACAGAGAGCTCGATAAAAGGCTCCTTTACACGAGCTTCAAATTAACAACCACGGAAATGTTACGTGATATAAAATAAAATTTAAAAAAAGCTATAATTCCATAGCTAAACCCTGAACAAAGCCTAACTTTCAGTAACGTTAAAACACGTGTTTAAACTCGTGTCTAAATGGTTTAGTAGTTTAACATCGAATAGTTTTTGTTAACGTGTTTTATTTAATTTAAAGGCAAGCAGATTATAAAACAAGAAACTGGTTTTGCTGGTTGTTCAGAGGTTGCTGGGCGGAGGAAACGCTCGTATAAAAAGATTTTTTTTTTTTACTCCTGGCATCCTGGTCCAGCCAAGCCCTCGTTTTCTGCCTGCTCTTTGTGAAGGTTTCTTATGTAACCTGATTATTTATCAGCCTTGAACTTTAGAAAAGTCTGGAACATTTGACCTCGGCTGAAAAGAAAGTCAAAAGACAAGTTAATGAGCAGCATAAATACCAGAAAGGCAAATATTATTTGAGATAAAGTGTAACATTAATTTAACTGAGGGGTGTTTCTGACAGACATTTGCTCCTCTGAGCACCATCTGGCTCTGTCTGCCTTCAGATTTATGACCAACTGGCTGTCGTCAAAGTCCGACTTGCTGCAGATCTTATTTTGTGATGATTTTTATCAGATTTTTGATGCTGTTTATTGTTCCTGTGACTCAAAGTTGATAAACAGCAGCTGTTAGCTGTCGTACACCGTGCCTCCTCCTCTCCCTGATCTGATAATTAAAGTTTTAAACATCATTTTCTGAAAGATGAAGACCTAATTCTGCAAATTCATCTTCTCATTTTGTACACCGAAGTTTCCTGAAGTTTATAAACACAAATAATCTGGTCCTGTTTTGGCTAAAACTTTAAAAACTGGCAGTAACTCGGTTGGTTGTAAAATTAGCTTTTTTATGAAGTTATTTAATCTCCCTTCTTTTGTTTCGTTTTGAAAGACGTTAGGTTTCGGCAGGGTTGTGGTGAGGAGGAGTCGGCGGCGGCGGAGGAGGCCATGAGGAAAAGCGTGTCTCCGTTGCCAGGCAACGAGGGCGGGCACTCGGCCGGCACCACTCGGGTTTTTGGCGTCCCCTTGGAGGAGGTGTCGCGCGCGCACACCGCCGGCGGCCACGAGGTTCCTGCGCTGGTCAAGCACATCGTCGACTTCATCGAGGAGCACGGTGAGAGAGTCACAGATACACATCTTCATCATCTTCATCATCACCATCGTAAAAATACTCCTTTTGTTCAGACGTTACACAACATCAGAAGGTCAGGATGAAATAAATGCAAATAAATAGAATAATAGAAATTAAATAAGACTTGCAACTTAAACATTTTCAGGTATTTCTCCATAAAACGTTGAACAGAAGTTGCTGTTTTAGTGTCTCAGTTCAGTTTGGGGTTCAAACAGCAGAAGCACTCGTTATCATCGACCCTGACCCGTTTCAGGGGTCAGGACCCGGTAAACAAGTTGCTCTTCGGATCAAGGCCGCTTTTGATCTCTGGTGACCCTTCTTGCGTAATAAAAGAAGGAAAATATGTTGTGAAAATCCAGTTTGTAAGATGAACTCTGATGACACAATCGGTCAGATCCACCCTTGGCTGCTTCCTCGGTTATGTAAGAGTTCTGCTGAAGTCCTGAAAGCGGAGCGGACCCGTCTCCTTCCACAGATTCTTTCATTTCCAGCAGAAGCCTCAGAGGAACACGAGCTTCGTGTCGTTTCCTTCAGAAAGAGCAGTCAAGACCTGATCTGTCACAGCCAGATTATAAATGTTTATCAGACTCTGACTGTTCATGGAAATAAAAAACCTTCAGACACATTAAAGATCTCACTGCCAAACTAAAACCAGACACCTGTTTGTCATTGTTCAAACCACATGGATATATTTATATTTTACTTTAAGAGTGTCTTTATTAGAGTCAACTTGCAACATATTGTCTGATGTTTAAATAAAGTTGTGTAAAGCTGAAGCAGTTTGTGGGGAAAACCAGATCCAGTCATTTTTCAGAACATTTTATGTGAGATGTTAATTGAACGTTCACCTCATCTTTGCAGCTCTAAAACCAGGACATCATGTTTTAAAAAGTTAAACAAAAGAACAAATTTGCATTCTTTGTCTTTTTATTGTCCGATCAGCTCCACAAAGGCTGTTTCTTGTAAAACCTGTCGGGCTAACGGGCAGATTTTCCTTCTGTTGAGACAAACTATCCGTTCGGATCCCCTCAAGTGAAGTTAGAAGCAGGATGATGTGTTTTTTTTTTTTTTTCCAAACCGGGGGCTGTCTGACCGTGTGAAGTTATGTAATGTGTCTAAAATCCTCCGGGGTCTCTGCTGGAGCTTTAATTAAAGCGGCGTTGGCTTTCAGGAAGTTAACCAGACGCTGAAAAGGCCTTAATCTCTTGTTTCGAGTGCAAAACCAGAGGTTTGATTAGAGGCAGGGTGTTTTAAATATCACTTAAATATATTGTTTTTAATGGAGGGGCCTTAATTGGAAAATATAAATAAATATATAAAAGTCTAAAGCTTTAACAGAGATCTGCTACTTTGGTGGATTTTGTTTGTTTGCAACGTTTCGATGTGATAATGGATTCACGGAGAGGCTGTAACCCTGCCGTCACTCCGAGCAGCTTCTCTTCTCTGAGCTACTTTGTGGAGCTATAAAAGGGAATCCATCCCTCAGGACTCCTTTTGGGCATCTGGGCTCAAACAGTGTGTTATCTGGCTCACTAATGGATGAAAGAGCAGGGAGTGAGCGGGAGACAGCAGGCGCCACCGACAAGTCCTTTCATAATCCCCCTTTGTTGAGAAAAAACCCACTTCAATATTCAGACTTCTGGATTGTGCACAAACTCGGACCTTCAATAAATCTTCTGTGATTTATGAATATTTTACTGCAACAGGATTTTCTACAGAATCTCTGCACGTGTACACAAAAAACAAAGAGATGTTTAACATTTGGCCCCTAATTTACTCAAAGTTTCACTTCAGTAACTATAGCTAGTCTTAACGAAACGCTTGGTGTGACTTAAACACAACAGGAACATTTTACAAGATGAACCGATCGGAACGTAAGAACAAACACGGCCATTTTGAAAATGGCAGGAATTGCTGTCAGTTTGTTATCACTGCCAAGTCGACCATGTTGTCAAACTGAAATCTGATAACTTTCAGGTCGGTTCTGATTCTGCTGAATGTAAAAGGAAAGAGTCCAGAAAGGAAAATGCATTTCCGTTCACCCATAGACGTGCATAACTCTGTTAGGGACGTCACTGGCCGATGTTCAGCCTGGACGGCCAGAATTGATGTCAATGCTCAAAAAAAAAGATCCTTTTTCCGGTCATTGAACGCACCGCAGACACTTTGCTGCAGAAACGCTTGTCGCCGCTTCAAGAAAGGTTTTCACTGCGGGGAGAAAACACGAAGTCAGCTGTACGGACTAAATTAGTTTCCTGGGTTTGAATGGATTTGTCATTTATTGTAATCAGAATGTATATTACACATCCAAGTTTGTTTGTTTACTACATAAAAATACATCCAGCTTTGGAGGGAAGACAGACTTATATAAGTAAGTAACGTAAGTTTAAACATTTGTTAAAAGTCCAGGGTGAAGTTATATTTTTGTTTTAGCTCGTATGTGAAGGTTAAGCTTCAAAAAGAACCAGTCCAGCTGAACGGAGCAGCTTTGTTGTTGTTCGGCTTTAAGGCATCTGCCCTCAGGAGTTTAAGTGTCATTTCCTGTGTCGTCAGGTCATTTGGACTTGGAGGGGCTCTTCCTGGTTAATGGCAATGCGGAGCGGGTGGACTGGCTGCGTCAGCGCTACGACAGCGGCGAGGAGGTGGAGCTGGAGAAGGAGGCCGATCTGGCATCGGCGGTCAGTTTGCTGCGACTCTTCCTGCAGGAGCTTCCAGAGCCCGTCGTCCCGACGGCTGTACAAGGACACATCATCCAGCTACACCAAGGTGCCTTTCAGCCTTTCATCCTCACTCATTCACCCCTCCCATCAGCGTCGTTTTTACATTTCAAACCCACAGTTTTCCCCCCGTTCTTCTCAAAGTTACTTCAGGTATTTGTAGCAAATTTGAAAGTTTTATTTTCTAGAACTTAATCTTTTTCTCCTAGAATCCCATATAGGGCTTGATATGTTTTTAAATTACAGATTTATTTTGTTAATGACTAAATTTACCGTCTGTATTAGAGATCCATTTGTTGCTTTTAGATTGAGACATTTTTTCAGGTTTTATTTCCACATACTGACCACAGATGCATGGAAACTTATTTTAAATTAAGAGGTAAAAAAATTAGAGATTTTAATGGCTGGTGTTTAATCACTTTCACAAATCTCCCATTTTGTTTCCATTTCTGTTTCACCTCAGTGCCCTGCCCTCTTTTTTTTATTTAATTTTTTTTCTCTTTTACTTGCTTTTATGGATAATCTGTCCTAATCCTCCTGTCATGATGTTTTCCTTTTATAGACATGTAGATTACAAAGGAGGGATAGGAGGGGGTGGATACTATGACACTGCATTCGTGTTGCCCTCTAATGTTTTAGAATGGCCCAAGAATTATATATGTTAAAAAAATCTTTATTTCTTTTCACCTGCTTGCCTTTTCCTGCCTTGCTTCATCTCACCTGCTCAAACTTTATATTCTCTGTTTGTATAATTCTCCCTTGTCTTCTAATAACTCAGTAAATGTCATTTCAATCTAAATAGAATGAAAATGAACTGTTTTAGCAAAGACTGTTAGTAATGAGCAGAATAATTAGAAACGTTGATGATGTTCTGTTTCCTGCTCCTGAACAGATCACAGCAATGAGGAGGAGCTGTGCAGAAACCTGAAGTACGTCCTGCAGCAGCTTCCACAGCTGAACTACGGCCTGCTGCGTTTCCTGTGCCGCTTCCTGACCAGCGTGGCATCACTTCAGCCCGAGAGCTGGAACGTGGCGGCGCTGGCTGCCGTCTTCGGACCAGACATCTTCCAGTAAGGAGATGTCCGAGTCAAGATCTGGGATTTTTTTTCTTTTTGTTGCGTGAAACATTGTTCTGGTTTCTCTGTCTGCAGTCTGTCGTCTGAAAGAGAAGACATCCGAGATCAGGAGTCCATCAGCAGAGTCCTGGCAGAGCTGCTGGACAACCAGGAGGGCCTGTTTGACTCGGAGGACGATGACGTGTCCACCACCAACGACTACAGCTCCATCAACGAACAGGTTCGGCTCTTTTCTGGATCTGACTCAGTCTCTGTCCCGATTAATGCCAGCCTACATCTGCTCATACGTGTTAAATGTTCACACTTAGTTCACAAACCTTCAAAGAGGTTCACATCAACATTTCCTGGATTTTCTTCCATCTTCTACACGATCACATTAAATTTCTGTAAGACAGAAGAGAATATTTAACAGATGACAGAAACATCGGCCGCAGCACATTGTGTGCAGGAAAAAAGAGCAGACGACTCTGTTAGCATTTTTATTTTTTACATAATGATAAAGAAGTCCAGGTCAAAAGCTGTCAGAATCCACTTTGTCCTCCTCCTCCTGGCAGCTTTCCTCTAATGACACTGAAGTATGTCGTTTTTAAGTTTCTGTGTCAGAGGGTAAATTCTTTTAGACTCAGATCTGAAACAAAAAATGAAAGTTTGACTTCTTTAGATTTTTTTAAAATGCCATAAACTGCTTTAAGAAAAAGGCTGTGAAGGTTCAGCTGAGGACCAAAAATGTTCAATAATTTTATGTTAATTGTACCTTTAACAAAAACCGTGTTTAAAAAAAGACACAAAGGGACAAATGATTAACTGTGTTGCCTAACAAACACAGCCTGGTTGTTTTTGGCCGAGTTCCTCATCTCCTAAATCATTACCTTCACACAATAAGTACTTCAAACCACAATTACTGTCCTGTTTGTTTTGACTCCAGAAATAGAAGTTTAGGTTAAACATTTACAGGGATTAAATGAATGCGTCTTTATTCTGGGAACGGGACTTTCTTCCTTCTTTGGTGGTTACTAATGCTCAGCAATCCGTCTGAAGGTGGCCCCTAAATGGTCCCATTCTTCTGGTTATTGTTGTGCTTTTCACAGAATGACATTAAAGAAAGGAACAGAACATGAACAAAAGGTTTTCTCAAAGAATCTGAACAGTCCATTAACGCTGTCTTTAGTGTCCTGGAAATCTGATTTGGCCCAAACCGTAAGAAAAGTCTAACGAGGATGTTCCAAAGTCCAAAAAGTGAGCGTTTATCTTTGCAGTGGCCTGATTATGTTGTTATATAACGTGAAAAAACGCACCGAAAAATGATTATAATCAGTATCTCCCGCACCGCGTTGCTTTAATTCCCACCACGTTGTCCCGACTCTGCAGGGAGGCTGCAAACACAACATTTAAACGGGAAAGTGAAAGCACAGCCAAGGCATTGTTAAAGTCTGCAAAAAATAAATAAACAAGACTCTGTGGTATCTACCTTCAGTAGGTTATCTGTCTAAAAAGGGTTAGCTTTTATTACTTTATTAGCTTTTCTGGGCTTATCTCTTTTTGCCCTTAACAGCAGATTAGGATTTTTTTTTACCCGTTTTCTTTATTTCTCTATAGAAGGAAATATTCTTTCGATAGTGAGCCTTTTCTAACCTTAAGCTTTTGTTTGCGTAGCTCCGGCTCTTTCCCCTCATTCATTGTTTTTATCTTCATATTTAGTTTCTGTCTTTCATTCCTCCCGGTCTAATAGTCTGGAGTTTTAAGATGACCAAACGAGCACAGAGTAAAACATCCGAGTGCCTTACATAAGAGAGGGAAGGCAAGAAAACGGTGATGGAGGGACTGCTGGGAGAGAGAAATGACGAGCGAGGTGCATGGAGGATAAGAAAAGAAACTATGATGTAACGCTTTAACTCACTCCTCCATCCCTGCTTTGTTCTGAGAGGTAATCTGTGTGAACAAACCTTCATGATGGAGATTATCTCTCACACACACACTTTAATTATTTGGGTAAAAAGAGGCTGAATCAAAGCCTGTTAATTCCAGGTGATGTTTCTGTCTTTGGTGAAGCCATATTTTGGTCTAAAAGCTTCTAAACTTACCTCTCATTTTGTAGATTAGATAAAAGATGGTATTTCATCGTGTTTGGACATTCTTTGAGGCTTTCCTGCCCAAAGATTGAAGTAAAATATGAACTCATTCAGGCGAGAATGAGCAGGAAAGATTAAGGGGTTTATTTTGGGTGACATTTTTGGGATAGCTTAGTGTTAAAGTCAGTTTTGGTTTGTTTGCACAAATGTTTCAATCATCGGACAGAAAAGCAGCAAAGTTGTGCAACAAGTCCTTCAACATTAGAGAGGAGCTTCATTTGATCCACACCTGTAAGAAATCAATAACCAGTTCACCTTTTCATGGATGAACACATGATTTGTTAGCTGGATGGTAACTTAGTCACTGGATTTTAGACGTTTCTAATTTTTGTTTTGATGTCTCAGTAAAATCTAGGTGGGAAAAGGTTTGTTCTTCCTGATATCAAGTCATTAAAGCCGAACTGTCGATTAAATCCACCATCTGCCAAAGTTACAACCCAACACTTGCATTTTCTTGCTGCGCACAGTTGTAGACCATAAACTAATTAAAGTTATTAAAGCCGTTTGCATTCGGTTTTACTGCACGCTCTGCGGGGAAGTAAAAACCGTTTCCTCCCCACAAAGTGTTGAGGAATACGCAGTCAGGCCACAAATGTGTTTACTTTAACTCACATCTGTGGTTGGCTGCAGAGGATCTGAATAAATCAGCTGCTAACACATCTAAAGGTAACGCTGCCCACTCCCTGCAGGAAGCACGAGCTCCAGTGGCTTCGCTGAAAGTAAACACCGCCGTCACACACACAGGAACATGCATGAGAGCACAGGGAGGAGGTGAAGGTGAACGGTTTGAATATTTAGCTTCACAGCTGATACAGACAAAACCATCCGTACAGATTGAACGCAGATAATTCAGTTTTAGAATAATGTTAATCTGTACTTCTTGATGAAAGCCTGATCAGTTTTTGGTCTTTCCTTTCCTAGCAAACATAGATTTAGTGGTGCACAGGTTACAGAAAAAATATTTTTTCCTCATGTTAATTAACTTTTCTTATTATTAATTTGTCTAATTCAGAAACTCAAACAGACTGCTGTGGCGTAAACTTACCGCCCACCGCCTTCCATGCCAGGATGTTAAACTAAGATCATATTTGTTGAGAAATGAGCTGCAGTGTGTTGGAGAGTCCAACTTGTAGCTCAATATCTGTAAAACTTACTGAATTAAAGCCGTTCTCTTGTCGTCTAAGGTCAGCTGGCTGTGGTGGCCATCTTGAAAGTTATTCAGGGATAACTTTCTGACACCTACATTAAAATATGCCCAGGGGTTCATCTGATATTTTGCTGACAGACAGAGTTGACTTTTGTAAAATTAATCAAGTTATGGCCATTTTTGTGTTTCCTAAGTTTAAAGTGCTGTGGCGGCCATCTTGGATTCAAATGTTCATCGGTTGAGGCTGTACCTCCAATGATTACTTTAAGAGTTTCATGAACATCTGTCCTTTGGCTCATGAAATATTTTGCTAACAGGCACACACGAAAGCAAAAACACTATTGCCCGCCTTTTGCCTTTTGGCAGCAGGTGATAATTGCATCACTCAGCAGGTAAAGGTAAGTTTAGATGAATAAAATTCAAATATTGACTCTGGATTGTGAAATATCAGAAGCGTTTTTATTTTTTTTTGGATAAAACTAGCTTCCTCTCCACATATGATGATGTTTTTTCTTTCTCGACATCAAACAGAACCATCTTTGGTTCTGTTTGTTGGTTCAGTTTAATGTTTTTCCTGCTGTTGCCCAATCCTAACGTGGGAATAAAGGAGCCACTGAAAGAGGCCTGGAACGCCAACGTTTGGGACTCGTAGTGTCCGTCCCGGCGGGCCTTCATTGTTCTGTGTTCTTGGCCCCACAAACGCTTCAGTAACAGAGCTAATGACGTCAGCGCAGCAGAGTTTGTTTTCTTCCTGTTCCATCCTGAAACCCTGGACCGGACTGCTGAACGCGGGCCGAGATCACGACCTTTTGTCCCGGAGCGTTGTCCCTTCTGTCTTCTCGCCCACTCAGGCGGACTCGCCATGCAGAGCGGCGCTGCTGCGTTGGATACGAACAACCTTCTCCTTCAGCTCCGAAACCGAGTTGGTGTGGTGAACGCTTTCCACAGCCTTCAATAAGGGATAATATTTTCAGCCCCATGAATGGACATGGAAGGTCGTCCTCATGGAGGGTTTAGGTGCTCTGATCCTCTAATGTTGTTACGTCACCTCAGAGGCTTTTTTAATAACTTACTCAGCACAGCTGCCGTCAAACTCCCAGGACGGTTTATACCGACTGAACAAACATCTATAGTCCAGGGAGCTGTTATACAATCAGGCTTTACTGTTTATGTCAACTCTTGCATCCTAATAGGTACACAGGGGCGGCTCGGTGTTTAAACTCACATCCAGACTCATTTTCTCACATCACTGACCTGCAGCCTTGGTGCAGGACTCTCTTCAGTCATTCCTTATCCTCATTACTGACAGAGAACTTTAAATCAGTTTATATTATAATAATACAAATCTACCTTTTGTTCCAGGTCCCGCTGCTTCTTCGGGCCATTTAATTTAGCATGCATGCTCCATAAACACTTGTTTTGTCTTTAAATGATCCTGATCTGGGTGATGATAGCAAAGAGCTTTTTGTGATTTATTTCTCACTTAAAGAGCGATTTCTTTCCTTCAACCGCGAGAACATTCTGTCCACGATGAGTAACGCTTTCTGTCTCCATCATTTGTTTTGACTTTTAATGCTGAATTAAAAGAACAGCATTTAAATTTGATTATATAACTTTTGAATGCATCAGGTTAAAATATAATCATCGTAATTCCTCAGCTTAGTGCCTCTCATTACTTTTTATTCGCTTGTTTGTTCACAAATTTGAGCACATGGCAGATAATCCCTGTACTTTTTTAAAATTTTGTTTGTGTGTTAAGTTAAAAGGCACATTACAGACGTCTTAACATCATAAACCACAGGAATGTTTTGTTCTCATTTAGTCATTTGTACTCTTGGTTTCTACGTTTTCTAAGACATTCAGATCCTTTGTGTAAGCCCAACCCTGACAGAGTTAACGTCTTCATGGACGGCTTTTAATTTACACAATTCAGACAATTTATTGATGTGTGCATCAAGTTCCAAAAGTTAGTGTTTTAAACTAATCAGTGTACAAAACACCCTGCGATCAAGTTTAATGAGTCCCTGTCACCCTCCACGGGCGGCACTGCATTCAAAGGAGGTGAGGCAACCAACAGGATTTGGTGAAGTATTCTTTATTGGGGCTGCAGTTCACCAACTCACCGACACCCATCTCTACTGCCAAGCACAGCAGCTGGCTTTAGCTCCTGGCCTCCTCCACCCACACCAGGTGAAGGGGTGACAAAACAACAACAAATTATTTACAACTCAACACAAAATAAAGGGTACAAATAAATATTTACATACATGCAACCTAAAACAACTAATCCTAAATTCAATCAAGAACTTAAATCAAACTTAACATAAATCAAACTTAACATAACTTTAGAGCATTATCCTTCCTGCTCAAATGGTATGCTCCACCCTTCCCCAGGAGACACACCAGGAAGGTAAACCCCAATTAACACAACTCAAACTGAAATAAAGAAATGAAACAAAAAATATCTATTCTATAAATTAATGGGGATGGAGCCCCTGGTCTCCATCACATTTCCTCCCCCCTTCACCCAGGACAACAGTTGTTCAATCCTCATACATTCTAGACAGACAGTCAGCAACAAGGTTAGACTTCCCTGACCGATATTGCACTGTAAAATCAAAAGGCTGCAATGACAGATACCATCTTGCGATACGCATATTAGAGTCTTTCATTTGGTGCAACCATTTCAGCGCCCTATGATCTGTTTCAAGGGTAAAATGGCGCCCCAACAAATAGTACCGTAGTGATTCCACAGCCCACTTAACTGCGAGGCATTCTTTTTCAACTGTGGAATACCTGGTCTCTCTGTCCTGAAGTTTCCTGCTGAGAAAAACAATAGGATGTCTCTCACCATCAATGTCCTGCATCAACACTCCACCAAGGCCTACTCCAGAGGCATCAGTTTGCAGTATAAACGGGACATCAAAGTCTGGACTGTAGAGAACAGAGTCACTGGAGATTGCAGACTTCAGGTCCTTAAAAGCTTTATCACATTTCTCAGTCCACTTGACTTTATTTGACGCAGAGACTTTTGTTAAATCTGTAAGAACAGCAGCCCTCTCTGCAAAATGGGGAATGAACTTACTGTACCACCCCACTAAGCCAACAAAAGCACGGACCTTCCTTTTAGTTGTAGGAACTGGGTACGTGTGAATAGCTTCTACTTTCCCTACTTGAGGTCTAACTTGTCCATGTCCCACTACATAACCTAGGTACTCTACCTGCCTCTGAGCCAACTTACACTTGTGAGGGTTAATTGTGAGCCCCGCAGAACTGATGAGCTGTAAAACATGCTGCAGATGATTAACATGCTCCTCCCACGTCTGGCTGAAAATCACCACATCATCCAGGTATGCTGCAGCAAAGTCAGATGCCTCCATCAGCACCTGGTCCATGAGGCGCTGAAACGTCGCTGGTGCCCCCTGTAGGCCAAAGGGCATCACCTTGAACTGGAAAACCCCAAAAGGTGTTTTAAAAGCAGTCAACTCTTTCGCCTCTGATGCCAGGGCCAGTTGCCAGTAGCCCTTGCTGAGGTCAAGTGTGGTAATAAAATTACACCTCCCCACTCTCTCCAAAAGTTCATCAATGCGAGGCATTGGATAGGGGTCAAACTTAGAGACACTATTGAGGTATCTAAAATCAATACAAAATCTTAAAGTGCCATCCTTTTTTGGTACTAGCACTACTGGACTGCACCATTCACTCACAGAGGGCTCAATGATCCCCAGCTCCAACATGAACTGCATCTCATTCTTGAGTTGTGGGACAAGACGTTCTGGAACCCTGTAGAACTTCCTGCGAGGCGCAGCGTCATCTCTGAGGTGAACCTTGTGCTGTATCAGGCTTGTGAACCCAGGTTTTTCCTGAAACAGCTCTGGATCCAAAAGGGGCTTTATGTCCTGCTGCTGGGAATGCTGGAGATGAGAGAGAGAAATTGAAACCGGTACAGAGCTACAGGCTGGAAAAAATAGCTCATCTTCCTCTTCATCATCCACCACACGCACAAAGAGGTGGGGCAAAACAGTCTCTGCATGCTCCTCACTCTGCAATGGATCCTGTTGAGATGACTGCGAAGCAGATGACATAGCAAACTGTGGTGGTGACCTGTGGTATTGTTTCAGAAGATTAACATGGAAGGTTTGATGTTTCTTCTTCCTTTCAGGCATATACAGTTCATAACTAAGCTTCCCGACACGTCGTGTGACCTCATACGGGCCCTGCCATTTAGCAAGAAGCTTATTGTCACTAGTGGGGAGCAACAACAACACTTGCTGTCCAGGATGTAAGCTCCTCTCCCTGGCATTTTTATCATACCAGGTTTTCTGTTTAGTTTGAGCTGCCTTCATGTGTTGATGTGCCAACACAGCCATTTGCTCCAGTTTCTCTCTCATTTTTATCACATAGGACACCACATGCTCACCCGATGGACTTTGGCTCTCCCATTGTTCTTTAAGAAGATCCAACGGTCCCCTCACCTGTCGCCCATACAGCAACTCGAATGGAGAGAATCCAGTTGATGCTTGTGGAACCTCTCTATATGCAAAAAGCATATAGGGCAGCCACTTGTCCCAGTCTGTGCCAGTCTCTGAAACAAACTTCCGCAGCATGTTCTTCAGCGTTTGGTTAAAACGTTCAACCAGTCCATCTGACTGGGGGTGGTATGGGGTGGTGTTTATACCCTTTATACCTAACAACTGATAAACCTGCTTTAAGAGTTTTGACCGAAAATTAGTCCCACAGTCTGTAAGGATTTCTTTAGGGATGCCTACACGTGAAAACAGATGCAGCAAACAGTTAGCCACTTGTTTAGCTTTCACTGATCTTAAAGGAAAAGCCTCGGGGTATCTAGTAGCGTAATCACAGATAACCAGAATGTAACGGTTACCGGAGGAGCTTTTCTCCAGAGGACCCACAACATCCATTCCTATCCTTTCAAATGGTGTCTCTATGATAGGTAATGGCTGTAGATGAGCTCTAGATACACCTCTGTTGGTCGTCAACTGACATGTGTGACAGGAAGAGCAAAATTGTTGCACTTGTGTGTACATGCCTGGCCACACAAACCGACTGGCTATTCTATGAAGGGATTTCTGGAACCCAAGGTGCCCAGCCCAAGGAACTGAATGACCGAGTTCCATCACTTTTCCCCTCAGCTGCTGTGGCAAAGCAATGGCTTCTGATTCACCTTTGACCTGATAAAGGACACCATTCCGCACCACATAAGTTGCATCTTCCAAGACACTTACTTTTCCCTGCTTCTTTCCCTCAACTTCAGTAACCTTATCAAACCATGGTTTTAATGTTGGGTCTGACCTCTGATAGGCAGAAATATCTGAAGGAATATCAAAGTCAAATAAATGGCAGGGTTTCATCTTTTCATCCACCTCCATTCTGACTGTACCTAAAAACTTGTCCTTTCTCCTTTCAGCTCTGGATTTAGATGGTTTTACTGGGCCCACCTCCAGTTCCACATCATAGAATGGTAATTCTTGAAGTGGGTTCTGTGCTTTCTGAGCTCTAGTAGTGACCAAGCTCCAGATTGGAGAAGAAAGTTCTACTTCTGTGCTTGACACTAAATCAGTTAATGTGGGAACATCCAAGCCTAAAACGACAGCATAGGGTAGCCTTGGTGCTAATGCTACAGGTAATAAAAATGTTTGTCCTCCTATAGTTAAATAAATCTCAGCTACAGGATACTCCATTTCGTCACCATGGATGCAACTTATTTTTGTCTTAGTATCACTCCACTGCTCTCTTGGCACCAAGCTAGAAAGAACTACAGATTTGAAACTTCCTGTGTCTAATAAAGCTGTTTCACGTTGACCATTTACTAGCACAGGGACTGTGTGAGCCAGTTCTTGGGCGGGGGAGGGGGAAGGTGGTCTGGGAACTGAACATAGAAGAGAGGGCTTACTCCGTGTAGTGGCAGGACATGTGTACTGTGTATGACCTATCCTGTTACACTGAAAACACCTTACATCTTGCTTTGAGGAGGAGTAATTCTTAGCAGGATTGGGTTTAGCCACAGAATATGACTTAGTAGCTGAAAAACTCCTAGTCTGACCTATAGCACCACCCCTTTCACCCCCATCAGACTTACTTCTTCCTGCAGGAAAGTTGTCACGCCCAAAGTTGGTTCTTCTGGCTCCCGTCCTTGCTGACAAAAAGACTTCTGCCAAACTTGCAGCCTCATCTGCAGACTTTGGGGCTCGTTCTCTAATCCACACCTCCAAGTCCGGATTCACCATCCTGAGGAACTGCTCCATGATCATCAGTTCTGAAATGTCCTTCACTGTTGACTTCTCTGGTTTGACCCACTTATAGAACATGTCCTTGAGTCGAACATAAAGTTCTTTTGGTGTCTCACCCTGATGAATGTCCAGGGATCGAAACCTCCTTCTGTAGGTGTCGGCAGTTATCTCATATTTGGTCAATATGGCATCTTTCACCTTGTCATAAATGTGAGAATGTGCAATGTCCATCAGCACATAAGCACTACGTGCTTTCCCAGTAAGTAGTGGAACCAGTCGGACCGCCCACTCTTCTTTAGGCCACTGACATACCTTAGCCATCCTTTCAAAAGTTGTTAAGAAGTGCTCCACATCATCATCAGAAGTCAGTGGAAGCAGCTTTGGCTCCCTCTGTACAGCTGGTAGTTGGTAGGACATCTGACTTTGTTCATCATCATCTCCTTGATCATCATAAGTCTGAGGATCTTCCTCCATGTTGTCACCATCATGCTGTCGTTCCTCTTTCAGTTCCTCCACATGAGCCTGGAGTTGTCGAAACTGATGTTGTAAATTCTTCCATCTCACTTCTTGGCGTGCTGATTCCTTCTCAATCTGCTGGTCTCTGGCAGTTTGAGATTGCCTCAATGATTGGACAAGGCTTGCCAGCTGATCCAATTTGTCATCAGTGCTAGCACCAGAAGCAGCCTCAGCTCCACTCATAGTTGTAGTACTGTCTTGAGTCTCAGCCTCATTATTTCTTTTTCCACCTCTGGTCATCATTGCCTCATTGTTCCTCCAAAATCCCACTTCTGACACCACTTGTCACCCTCCACGGGCGGCACTGCATTCAAAGGAGGTGAGGCAACCAACAGGATTTGGTGAAGTATTCTTTATTGGGGCTGCAGTTCACCAACTCACCGACACCCATCTCTTACTGCCAAGCACAGCAGCTGGCTTTAGCTCCTGGCCTCCTCCACCCACACCAGGTGAAGGGGTGACAAAACAACAACAAATTATTTACAACTCAACACAAAATAAAGGGTACAAATAAATATTTACATACATGCAACCTAAAACAACTAATCCTAAATTCAATCAAGAACTTAAATCAAACTTAACATAAATCAAACTTAACATAACTTTAGAGCATTATCCTTCCTGCTCAAATGGTATGCTCCACCCTTCCCCAGGAGACACACCAGGAAGGTAAACCCCAATTAACACAACTCAAACTGAAATAAAGAAATGAAACAAAAAATATCTATTCTATAAATTAATGGGGATGGAGCCCCTGGTCTCCATCACATTTCCTCCCCCCTTCACCCAGGACAACAGTTGTTCAATCCTCATACATTCTAGACAGACAGTCAGCAACAAGGTTAGACTTCCCTGACCGATATTGCACTGTAAAATCAAAAGGCTGCAATGACAGATACCATCTTGCGATACGCATATTAGAGTCTTTCATTTGGTGCAACCATTTCAGCGCCCTATGATCTGTTTCAAGGGTAAAATGGCGCCCCAACAAATAGTACCGTAGTGATTCCACAGCCCACTTAACTGCGAGGCATTCTTTTTCAACTGTGGAATACCTGGTCTCTCTGTCCTGAAGTTTCCTGCTGAGAAAAACAATAGGATGTCTCTCACCATCAATGTCCTGCATCAACACTCCACCAAGGCCTACTCCAGAGGCATCAGTTTGCAGTATAAACGGGACATCAAAGTCTGGACTGTAGAGAACAGAGTCACTGGAGATTGCAGACTTCAGGTCCTTAAAAGCTTTATCACATTTCTCAGTCCACTTGACTTTATTTGACGCAGAGACTTTTGTTAAATCTGTAAGAACAGCAGCCCTCTCTGCAAAATGGGGAATGAACTTACTGTACCACCCCACTAAGCCAACAAAAGCACGGACCTTCCTTTTAGTTGTAGGAACTGGGTACGTGTGAATAGCTTCTACTTTCCCTACTTGAGGTCTAACTTGTCCATGTCCCACTACATAACCTAGGTACTCTACCTGCCTCTGAGCCAACTTACACTTGTGAGGGTTAATTGTGAGCCCCGCAGAACTGATGAGCTGTAAAACATGCTGCAGATGATTAACATGCTCCTCCCACGTCTGGCTGAAAATCACCACATCATCCAGGTATGCTGCAGCAAAGTCAGATGCCTCCATCAGCACCTGGTCCATGAGGCGCTGAAACGTCGCTGGTGCCCCCTGTAGGCCAAAGGGCATCACCTTGAACTGGAAAACCCCAAAAGGTGTTTTAAAAGCAGTCAACTCTTTCGCCTCTGATGCCAGGGCCAGTTGCCAGTAGCCCTTGCTGAGGTCAAGTGTGGTAATAAAATTACACCTCCCCACTCTCTCCAAAAGTTCATCAATGCGAGGCATTGGATAGGGGTCAAACTTAGAGACACTATTGAGGTATCTAAAATCAATACAAAATCTTAAAGTGCCATCCTTTTTTGGTACTAGCACTACTGGACTGCACCATTCACTCACAGAGGGCTCAATGATCCCCAGCTCCAACATGAACTGCATCTCATTCTTGAGTTGTGGGACAAGACGTTCTGGAACCCTGTAGAACTTCCTGCGAGGCGCAGCGTCATCTCTGAGGTGAACCTTGTGCTGTATCAGGCTTGTGAACCCAGGTTTTTCCTGAAACAGCTCTGGATCCAAAAGGGGCTTTATGTCCTGCTGCTGGGAATGCTGGAGATGAGAGAGAGAAATTGAAACCGGTACAGAGCTACAGGCTGGAAAAAATAGCTCATCTTCCTCTTCATCATCCACCACACGCACAAAGAGGTGGGGCAAAACAGTCTCTGCATGCTCCTCACTCTGCAATGGATCCTGTTGAGATGACTGCGAAGCAGATGACATAGCAAACTGTGGTGGTGACCTGTGGTATTGTTTCAGAAGATTAACATGGAAGGTTTGATGTTTCTTCTTCCTTTCAGGCATATACAGTTCATAACTAAGCTTCCCGACACGTCGTGTGACCTCATACGGGCCCTGCCATTTAGCAAGAAGCTTATTGTCACTAGTGGGGAGCAACAACAACACTTGCTGTCCAGGATGTAAGCTCCTCTCCCTGGCATTTTTATCATACCAGGTTTTCTGTTTAGTTTGAGCTGCCTTCATGTGTTGATGTGCCAACACAGCCATTTGCTCCAGTTTCTCTCTCATTTTTATCACATAGGACACCACATGCTCACCCGATGGACTTTGGCTCTCCCATTGTTCTTTAAGAAGATCCAACGGTCCCCTCACCTGTCGCCCATACAGCAACTCGAATGGAGAGAATCCAGTTGATGCTTGTGGAACCTCTCTATATGCAAAAAGCATATAGGGCAGCCACTTGTCCCAGTCTGTGCCAGTCTCTGAAACAAACTTCCGCAGCATGTTCTTCAGCGTTTGGTTAAAACGTTCAACCAGTCCATCTGACTGGGGGTGGTATGGGGTGGTGTTTATACCCTTTATACCTAACAACTGATAAACCTGCTTTAAGAGTTTTGACCGAAAATTAGTCCCACAGTCTGTAAGGATTTCTTTAGGGATGCCTACACGTGAAAACAGATGCAGCAAACAGTTAGCCACTTGTTTAGCTTTCACTGATCTTAAAGGAAAAGCCTCGGGGTATCTAGTAGCGTAATCACAGATAACCAGAATGTAACGGTTACCGGAGGAGCTTTTCTCCAGAGGACCCACAACATCCATTCCTATCCTTTCAAATGGTGTCTCTATGATAGGTAATGGCTGTAGATGAGCTCTAGATACACCTCTGTTGGTCGTCAACTGACATGTGTGACAGGAAGAGCAAAATTGTTGCACTTGTGTGTACATGCCTGGCCACACAAACCGACTGGCTATTCTATGAAGGGATTTCTGGAACCCAAGGTGCCCAGCCCAAGGAACTGAATGACCGAGTTCCATCACTTTTCCCCTCAGCTGCTGTGGCAAAGCAATGGCTTCTGATTCACCTTTGACCTGATAAAGGACACCATTCCGCACCACATAAGTTGCATCTTCCAAGACACTTACTTTTCCCTGCTTCTTTCCCTCAACTTCAGTAACCTTATCAAACCATGGTTTTAATGTTGGGTCTGACCTCTGATAGGCAGAAATATCTGAAGGAATATCAAAGTCAAATAAATGGCAGGGTTTCATCTTTTCATCCACCTCCATTCTGACTGTACCTAAAAACTTGTCCTTTCTCCTTTCAGCTCTGGATTTAGATGGTTTTACTGGGCCCACCTCCAGTTCCACATCATAGAATGGTAATTCTTGAAGTGGGTTCTGTGCTTTCTGAGCTCTAGTAGTGACCAAGCTCCAGATTGGAGAAGAAAGTTCTACTTCTGTGCTTGACACTAAATCAGTTAATGTGGGAACATCCAAGCCTAAAACGACAGCATAGGGTAGCCTTGGTGCTAATGCTACAGGTAATAAAAATGTTTGTCCTCCTATAGTTAAATAAATCTCAGCTACAGGATACTCCATTTCGTCACCATGGATGCAACTTATTTTTGTCTTAGTATCACTCCACTGCTCTCTTGGCACCAAGCTAGAAAGAACTACAGATTTGAAACTTCCTGTGTCTAATAAAGCTGTTTCACGTTGACCATTTACTAGCACAGGGACTGTGTGAGCCAGTTCTTGGGCGGGGGAGGGGGAAGGTGGTCTGGGAACTGAACATAGAAGAGAGGGCTTACTCCGTGTAGTGGCAGGACATGTGTACTGTGTATGACCTATCCTGTTACACTGAAAACACCTTACATCTTGCTTTGAGGAGGAGTAATTCTTAGCAGGATTGGGTTTAGCCACAGAATATGACTTAGTAGCTGAAAAACTCCTAGTCTGACCTATAGCACCACCCCTTTCACCCCCATCAGACTTACTTCTTCCTGCAGGAAAGTTGTCACGCCCAAAGTTGGTTCTTCTGGCTCCCGTCCTTGCTGACAAAAAGACTTCTGCCAAACTTGCAGCCTCATCTGCAGACTTTGGGGCTCGTTCTCTAATCCACACCTCCAAGTCCGGATTCACCATCCTGAGGAACTGCTCCATGATCATCAGTTCTGAAATGTCCTTCACTGTTGACTTCTCTGGTTTGACCCACTTATAGAACATGTCCTTGAGTCGAACATAAAGTTCTTTTGGTGTCTCACCCTGATGAATGTCCAGGGATCGAAACCTCCTTCTGTAGGTGTCGGCAGTTATCTCATATTTGGTCAATATGGCATCTTTCACCTTGTCATAAATGTGAGAATGTGCAATGTCCATCAGCACATAAGCACTACGTGCTTTCCCAGTAAGTAGTGGAACCAGTCGGACCGCCCACTCTTCTTTAGGCCACTGACATACCTTAGCCATCCTTTCAAAAGTTGTTAAGAAGTGCTCCACATCATCATCAGAAGTCAGTGGAAGCAGCTTTGGCTCCCTCTGTACAGCTGGTAGTTGGTAGGACATCTGACTTTGTTCATCATCATCTCCTTGATCATCATAAGTCTGAGGATCTTCCTCCATGTTGTCACCATCATGCTGTCGTTCCTCTTTCAGTTCCTCCACATGAGCCTGGAGTTGTCGAAACTGATGTTGTAAATTCTTCCATCTCACTTCTTGGCGTGCTGATTCCTTCTCAATCTGCTGGTCTCTGGCAGTTTGAGATTGCCTCAATGATTGGACAAGGCTTGCCAGCTGATCCAATTTGTCATCAGTGCTAGCACCAGAAGCAGCCTCAGCTCCACTCATAGTTGTAGTACTGTCTTGAGTCTCAGCCTCATTATTTCTTTTTCCACCTCTGGTCATCATTGCCTCATTGTTCCTCCAAAATCCCACTTCTGACACCACTTGTCACCCTCCACGGGCGGCACTGCATTCAAAGGAGGTGAGGCAACCAACAGGATTTGGTGAAGTATTCTTTATTGGGGCTGCAGTTCACCAACTCACCGACACCCATCTCTTACTGCCAAGCACAGCAGCTGGCTTTAGCTCCTGGCCTCCTCCACCCACACCAGGTGAAGGGGTGACAAAACAACAACAAATTATTTACAACTCAACACAAAATAAAGGGTACAAATAAATATTTACATACATGCAACCTAAAACAACTAATCCTAAATTCAATCAAGAACTTAAATCAAACTTAACATAAATCAAACTTAACATAACTTTAGAGCATTATCCTTCCTGCTCAAATGGTATGCTCCACCCTTCCCCAGGAGACACACCAGGAAGGTAAACCCCAATTAACACAACTCAAACTGAAATAAAGAAATGAAACAAAAAATATCTATTCTATAAATTAATGGGGATGGAGCCCCTGGTCTCCATCACAGTCCCAAAAATATCATCTGTGCCAAAATCTGAAAGCTCAGATTTGTGTGATAAATCACTGAGGTGGTGTTGATTCAAACCCGTGTTTTTGTTTTGTTCAGTCAGAGGTAATGAAGACATGACTGATGTTGAAATGCCATCTGCTGCACGTTAATAACATCTCCATCTGCGTCAGGTTTCAGATTTACAGATCCCGGGATAAAAGGCAACCTTGTGGCTCTTCGTTTCATCCCCTTTAAAATTCTACTTTTGTTTTATATATAATGTTCCTCCTTTTAATCGTATTTATCCAGCTTACATCCTGCACATAAAAATAGCCTCTGGGCCGCTGGGCAGCGTTGAGCCTTTTGTTTGTTCGCTGAAGATATTCTCCTCGTGCTGCACGCAGACCTGCACTCCTTCTGAGTCATCCTCCCAGATTTGCACGTGTGACGGTGCAAGAATTCCCCGACAGCCAATCGGGGGCTTTGGAAACAGAGGTGTTTCCACGGCGACGGCTCAGTGACAGCGGCAGATGGGGCGGCCGCTGCGACGGGAGCATCGCAAAAGAAGGAAAATGGAGCAGAGGACAAACGGATGGATGGACGTGTCTTGGTTTAACCTTTAACCCAGATTTAACAGTCTGTTCTTAAAATACTGTAGAAACTTTTGTGATTAATCTAGAGCTAAAAACCCTCTAATATAAAGAATAAATATGAATTATTTAACTAACATGACACCTTACATAATCAGCAGAAGATAAATCTTTGTCTGGATGTAAGTACACCCCGAGGATTCGTGTTCAGATGCTCTCAGCTGTTCTGTCAACACGGAAAACTCTTCCTCCCGTCTCCTTTTCCATCGGTGACTGGCAGAATAATTATCCCTCCCTCCGTCTCCTCTCTTGCCCCACTTTAGTTCCTCTTCATGCCTTTTGACCTCCGTCTGCGCCCCGATGTGTGAAACTTACGATGATTTGACTTGAAGTATTTGAATCAAGTTGTAGTCATCCTCTCCATCCTCACAGTTTGTTCTACAGGATTAAAATCAAACAGTCGACTTGTTTTTTCGCTTTCTGTCGTGAAAAGAATAAACGCAGCATTTCGTCGAGTCAAACCAGTTTAGTGCATTAAGGTTGGACCTGCTTC
Source organism: Kryptolebias marmoratus (assembly GCF_001649575.2). Taxonomy (NCBI): domain Eukaryota; kingdom Metazoa; phylum Chordata; class Actinopteri; order Cyprinodontiformes; family Rivulidae; genus Kryptolebias; species Kryptolebias marmoratus. The sequence goes on along the minus strand of NC_051438.1, from coordinate 24,679,829 downwards.
AGGTCTGCCTCCTGAAGCACTTTGTAATCCGATTATCCTGTTGGGTACATACTTTCGCTGCATCGACATGAAAATGATCTATTCCTGAACCTTACTTTCAACACTTCAGGCCTCCCTCTTCTCTCTGACGTCACGCTCCAGCTGTCCTTCAGAGTTTTCTTCTTCTTTTTTTAGTGCGTCTGTCGCCCTGCTTCACACTGTATCTGAATTACAACGACCTCATCTATATTTAGGTGTCTCTTGACCCTGTCTTGTGGAAAGAGTTGTACATTTATTTTAATAATCTTTTACCCGGTACAGTAATTGTCGCTCTCAAATAAGGGATTCTTTTCCTAACGGTGTGTTTGCTGTGGTTTATAACCGTTCTCCGTCCTCCTCTCCTCAGATCACAGAGCTGCTGGATGATGAGAAGTGCGAGGCAGAGTGTGAAGAGCTGCCTCAGGACGGCGAGGAAGAACCCGCGGCCTCCGACTCGCCCAAACACCCGGGTGACGGCCCCGACGCCAGGTGAGACATGGCTCTTAAATCAAATCATGACACGGGTCCAACAAGAGACACTCTGTCAGATTCAGGGAGGATTAGTTCAATCAGTGAGTCGGTGCTGGTTAATGTTTACTCTGCTGAGAAGTTAGGATTTGATGCTTTTATTGGGACGTCCTTAAATCTGTAAGGTTGTCATTTCCAACGTTTCGATCCTTTTTTTTCCTCAAAGTTCATTTTTCTGTTTCCTGAAGTGAATAATTTATATCTGTGGCACTCTGACGATGGTTAATGTTGGTTTCAAACGTAGTTTTTTGATTGATTTAATCATTACCTGTTCTTCTTTTAGTAAGAAAAGAGCCGAACAATAACGAGCAACAAAACAAAGAAACTCCTGTAAATTTCTGTATGTTGGTAAATCAAATCATTTATAAGTTTACACGACTTTGAACTCTTTGTTTTCTTTTTTTTAAAGCGATCTCAGCTGATTCATTCATTTATCCATATGATGCTCGTTATATTAGCGAGGAACATGTTTTATCTGTTACCCGTCGGTCACTCGTGATTGTGACTCGTTTGTCTGCTAGTTGTTTAGCAGTCAGATCACAAACCAGCGTCAGACACTCGGGTTCCTAAACATGTTTCAAGTATTTTAGTTTAACATTTAAAGGATTAATACCTTCAAGTGTTTATTCAGACTGAAGAGTCAGCTCTGAGACGTTCCCCTGAACCAGCATGAACACATGAGGTTTATTAAGGAAAACAAAATATTAAAAGATTGTTTTACTTTAATAATGTCAGTTTTGGCTGTGATGAGACGTGCTCTCCTGAACTTTCTCGATTCTTTTCATGAGGAAACAAGTTCCTGCCGGTTCAAGCTGAGCGTCAGCAAACGTTTTCAGATCCCTCAGTAGTTTACGGCTTTTTCAAAAGACGTGTTTGCACTAAATTATAGTGGCATTAATCTTTTTATTATCATTATTATAGTGACACTATCGGCACTTTTCTCCAGGAGTCTGTTTTATGAGTCCATTTTGTTAAAAAGCTCTCCCTTTGTTCACCAAGGCCACTACAGTTTGTGATGTTTTCTTTTTTTATGTAATTAATTTAGAGTGCACTTAATCACCATCCAGACCCGTTTGATTCCATGTCTCATGTTTAAATGCTCAGCGGCTCGCTGACCGGACTCCGGCAGCGTGTCTGAGTGGAGTTCAGGCTCGGCCGGCCTTTAAGACGATTACAGTCATTAATCTGAAAGCCGCCGGCGCACATTAAACACAAACAGTCTGTGTGGTTCTGCTGGAGAACCACTTCAGAGGAGACTTTCCCGTCCTGCCACCGTCCGAGGGGATCAGACCGGTGATCCAGCCCTCTGCAGGATGAGCAGCGCTGCAAACAGGAAGTCATCCCAACATTAGATCATCAGTTTTATTTGCTGGAACGGACCGGCTGACCTTCACAGAGCTCTTTAAACAACGCATTGAAGTTTACTTAATTTACTTTTTTTACCTGCAAACAAAACGATAGATCTTTATAAACTTCACCAAATCAAATTAAAGATGATCTTTTTATTAGTTATATCTGTGTTTCTATATTAAACTTTTTTTTTACATTATAAATGTTTAAATCTTTACATTTTGACCATAAACAAATTGATATTATTCAATATTTGTCACCTAATTTGCTAGCTGGTCTTTTCTTTGTGTTTTATTATATTTCAGGAAAAATTTAAAATCTTTATAATAATTTTTAAACACAAAAAGGTAAATGAGACAAATAAAGCCATCAGATTTAAACAGTTTTCAGCTCAGATATCCAATAGAAACCTGGTTTTCTCTCCTCACAGATGAGCTGTAAATAATTACACTTTAGCTGCAGAAACTATTTTTATACATTTTGATTAAAAACAGAAGAAATGATTAGGATCAGCTGATCGGTCTACCTAAACAGACTGATAAAACTATTAAATATGAATTTAAACCATTAAATATAAACCTGAGGAGATTCTGATTCAATTACTTCATGTTAAAAGTACATCGAGAGGTTTTTATTTTCAGAGTGTATATTTATACAAGCCAGTATCAGACAGAAATCTTGGATCCTTTCTTTCTTATCTTCTTAATTAACTTTGTTTTATAAAATCTCCTGCCTCGGTAACGTCACAGAAGTTGACGTGGTTCTTTTAAAGCGAACTGCTTTATAAATTGTTTGTGATGGTTTGAAGCGAGCCGGCTGTTCAGGCGTTTATGAAGTCTTGGCTGACAAACTGTGCAAGCGTTCAGGAAACCTTTGAAATGGAGACGCAGCTCAAATCTCGTGGCTCAGCTTGTTGTTTGTTTTGAACTTGACGGGAAGGGAAGTCTGTTCTCCTAATAGACCCCGGCAGCCAATAAACACCCAGATGTGTCCCAGCCTGACAGCAGACTTTGCCCTCTTCATATCTGTATATAATCCCTGGTAGGGCTCTACTAATCTCTCTTTTTACCCCGTCTCTACGCCCCTTCCTTTCTGGCCCTGCTTCTAATCTCGCTCTTTGTGGAAAGTATTGTTCACCGGGCCATGAAAGTACTCTGGCAGCTCGAGGGCCGGGGCTCTCGGGAAGCCTTTTTTGGCCCCTGCGAGGAGGAGGAGGAGGAGGAGGAGGAGGAGGAGGGCGGCGGGGCGAATTAACGAAGGAACTAAAGAGTCGAGGCGCAGAGAGGAATCGTGACGAAGCAAGATGAGGGTGGGGGAATTGAAACGCGTCCCCACTTGTGAACGATTTATTGATTCTCAGTCCTGAGTGAAAACGCGGAGCCAGAAAGGTCCGCCCAGACGAAAGGATCTGAACACATTACAGGACATTTGTCGTCAATTTCACCCTCGAGGACGAGCTTCCCTTCCTCCATTTCTGCGCGCCGGTCCTCGCCACCACAATCACACTGACCTAATTGACGTATGAGCTATCTCCTGTGGCAGATAACACACGGAGCTGGGAGATTATCTGCAGCATGTTTTTCTGTCCCTGTGAATATTATTTATTGCCCCAAGTGGCATGTCACCACGCTGGGGAACTTTGCTCTTTATAGCAGCGCCAGCGCCAGCGACATGCACGTGCAGCACCACAAATATACAGAGACTTAAGTGCACCGCAGCACTTCTGGGTCACGTTGACTCCCACCACGGCCAGCACCTCACATATCATGTCCAGTCACACCCTGCACACCCTAACACGATTAGAAAGTTCCCCTCAGAGCGAAACGATTACGAATCAGATGTCCCACTTTGTGAAACTGATCAAATCCAAGCTTGGCTGGAATCTGGATCAGCTTCCTACAAATAAATGATTCATCTGCTCTTCTTTTGACTGGAATTTAAGTTTTTTTCTAGACTTCCTAGATTACAATTACAACTTTTCTGGAAGAAAAATGCCCAGATTTCTGCTGTTGTTATTATGTACAAATATAAATCAACAATCAGTTTGTAGAGACCAGGTGAACACAGCTATTTATCGACTACTTTTTGTTAATTTTCTTTAATGACGTGCCAGTGGACCTGAGTACATATAGGGCTCTGTATGATCCTGTATTTGTACACAAATACAAACAAAATATTGTTGAACCTGAGGAAGTAAGATGGATACACTGACAGACCAAAGTTTGACATCTTCAGACCTTTTGAAAGCCTAGTTTCCTGCTAACATTACCCAGTAATGAATATACTGTAGTAACGATGGCGAACAGTTTATTTAATGAGATTAACCATCTCCAGAGAGAAATCGCCCTGCCTCGTTCCTGAACAGCGCCGGGCCGTGGTGCCAGCTCTGGGCACAAGGTGGAACATGATATCTGACCGACGTGTTCCACCGGTTCTGATTCAGAGCTCCTATCAGCTTTCTACAGAACACGCAGACTCAGAAACCACCACAGAAGAAGAGATTTAGACGCTGCTTTACAAAGCCTCAGTACCAAAAGTTTAACATTTTTAAAAAAAATAAGTCAACTCGAGCCAAAGTAACGTTTAAGAGTCATGAACAAATGTGTACAGTTTGAGTTTTTATTCTTTCATCAGGAAAAGCTAAGTTTGTCTAAAAAATATCAGCTTTTAACTTCGACTACTATTTATTTTTACATTTTAAAGATTATTTTTTGTATTGGGATCTCTCAGAGGTCATTCTATTATTACTGAGTTATTAGCATTTTGGTTACTTTGTCTTTTTGATGGGATCAATAATAAGAAGAATAGAAAAAGTGAAGACATCACAACGTCTGTCTTCCTTTGTTTGTCTCATCTTCACGTCTCGTTCATTAATCGCAGCTCTGATTTACTGGACACCTTAATGCATTTATCAGGTTCTCACTGTCTAACAAACAACCGGAACAAACCCTTCAAGGTGATCTAAAAGACAAAGACGTCTGTTTTTCGGCGCTAACGGGGATTTTGTGTGTGTGTGTGTGTGTGTGTTCATGACATTACTCAGCCCATCGGGCCGCTGCAGTAACTGCTGAGTTTATAGTCGTCACTGCCAGGACCCAAAAAAATGAACCTCCCACTTTCTGCCTCCAGACTGGCCCACACGAGTCCTTCCCTCCTTCCCATTGGCTCCCAGCGCCAGCTCTTCCCAGCCCATTGGCCGTCCCGGGGTTGTTGCTTGGTTACATCAGAAGCTCATATATTTGAGCAGAGCTCTGGCTGTTTACTGCAGCACTTTTACAGAGTGCAGAGTGAGGCAACCTCTCTCACACACACACTCACACACACACAGTCCAGAACACGGAGAGGCGCACCGGTTCAGAGGACGTTGCAGCATGCACGCTGGCGGCATCCTGGCTCTGCTGCTCGACCTGCTGGTGTTGACGCTGACGCCTCAAGGTGCCCGGCTGGGGTAACCATCCCGCCCGATAACGAGAAGGAGCCGAGAGTTCAGACAGAACAGCTGGATACTGCTCCGACAGGAGATGTGTCAAGTGCTTAACAAGCAACAAGAGGAGAGCGAGAAAATAAAAGCCAAGCTCACGTCCCTGCTGGACGCCTCCTAGAATAAAAAAAGCAAACAATCAAACTGGACTTCAGTGACCCGCGGGTTAGCTTTCCTGCTGCACGGGGCAGAAGAAGAGGAGGAAAAAAGACAACAGAGAAACTTCCAGAAACAACCAACCGAGACACAAGACGAGCCCGACACTGACACACCTACAGGGCGGACCCGCTGGCATAAAGAGTGCAGGATCACTCCGAGAAAACACAGCTGGAAACATGAGATTGGCTTTTGACATTCTGCTGCAGAGGTAAAAATAAGTGTTATATAACTGCCCCCAGTCGGACGAGAAGAAGTGAACTCATGGATGAATGAATCAATGCTCCGAGTAGCTGAATGACTGCTTAATGAGGGGTTTGTTTAAAAAAACAGGATGGATTTATTTCTGAAGCATGGGGGGGGCGGTTAGAGGAGGCTGGTTTTCATTGGAGCTGATCTAAAGCGTTATGATGGAAGGGTGAAAGGAAGGAAGTGAGGTTGTGTTTGTTGTTGGATGAAAGAGTGAAGTTGTTGGACGAGAAACGGGCTGTGGCGTCGCTCTACAGTCGTGTAATCTTAACAAAAGGGGAAGCAGGGGCTTGTCTGAGGATATGTCAGCGTTAGTTTTCCTTTAATTTAGCCTCTGTCTGTCAAATTCACCTTTTCAACAAGCTTCAGAACGGAAACTTTTAAACACGTAAGTGCTTTTTTTTCATGTATTTAATGTTGCTGTGAACTAAAAACATCCCAAAAGGTGCTTAGAAATCACTTTCAAAGGAAAGACTGTGGCTAGATAAGAGTAAAAGTTGAGTTTTCGTGGTTTTGATGGGCAAGAAATTTGTTTTTCAAACAATTTAAGTCAAAGTCGTTGCTCTTTTCTTGTCAGATGTGCTGATTTGCTGTTTCTGCTTGTTGCTGACACAATCGTTCTCTTATTGATGGAAATAGTAAAGTAATGGATGAGTCAGCTGTTTTTAAAAACACTTTTACATTCAGTAAATGTTTTAGTCTTAAGCAAAAAAAAACAAAAAAAACGCCACATGTAAAGACTTGGTGCTGCCTCAGTAAAAACCTTTTTATTTATTTGAATTATTGATACTAAAAAATGTAGACACCTCCAACTTAGAGTTGTTTTTATGTTCTGGAATTTTATTGTTAAATTGATTTGTCAATATAGCAGTTGTGAGTTTATTGATGATGGTTGGTAATGTTCAGGTTAATCAGTGACACTTTATCACATTTTATCACAAACTGTTGTAGATTACTGTAAACTGAGACAGGATCGATGAACCGAAGCAGGCGGGAGGACAGATGTTCCAGATGTTTTTGAGTCTGTGAAGCAACATGGATCCTTGTTTTCAGATGGCCAATCATCAGGATTGGCAGAAAACAGATTTAATATGTTTTAGTTTGAGACGTTTCTTTGTTGCTCAGCTTTAAGGACGAGCAGCGTTTCCTGCTCCGATGAACGCTGCTGGTTTTGGTCTGTTTAAGCTTTTTATGAGGCGAGGTTAAAGCAGACCGGATGTGTTTCTGTCTCGTTGGACTGCGTTGGGACGTGTTTGGGTTGGTGCGTGGTTTGCTGCAGTCTGCGCCGCCTGCTGACAGCAGCACTAACCTGGAAGTCACCTTAGATACACTCCGTCCTTCTCCTCAAACCAGCACAACAATTCTTGGACCGCAGATTAATTTTCCTCCCTCCGTTTCAGCAAATGCAGCAGAATTCTTCCTTTTTTTTTTGGTTATGTTGGTGCAGAAACCCCCATCACGCTGAGATGCTTTTTATTGTTCCGTCAGCCGATTTAATGCCACTGACACTCAGCAGCTGAGGAAACTAATACTAATGACCTACATTTTTAATGTATTTTTATATATAATGATATGTTATACTCAGGTCATGCAGTTATGCAGCTGAAGAAAATGTGACCTCATTAGAGGAGCCAAAGATCAAACTCTAGGAGACGAGATGAACGTTGTTAAAACACGGGAGCAGAATCTGCTGCAGTGTTTTAATCAGCCAACATTCAACCATGTTACTGAGTTTTATCTCTGAATCTATAAAGATTATATTCTTTCTACATGTATGGAGAATCTTAAAATCCTCCAAATACTTTAAATTTAAACTTGAGTGTTTTGTCAAACTTAAATCAAACAGTAACAGGAGAAGAAGGATGAAAAGGAGGCAGAAATTCACTTTTTTATTTATTACAAGTCGCTGCGAAACAAAACAGTCATCTTAATGACCTGAAGAGGAAGTAAACAGTAAGAAAATAAAATTTAAAACAAACAGATCCTCTGATATATGGAGCGACTTTGTGTAAACAGATGAAGTGTTTACTTTTACAGCCGACAGACGGCTTGCAGAGGTGTGACTCTTATCTGTCTGGAGTCCTGCTGGAAGGAGCTGAATAATCCGACCGTTTGGAGAGCAGTGTTCAGTTTTAGGTCAGTTTGCTCTCCTGCATCTTTATCTGAGAGACAAGATTTAATCAGGTAATCTCAGTTTAATATAGATTAGGTTTAGTTTAGATACTCCTGCTGCTGCTGCTGTTCTGTGTGCCGTTCAGCAGGTTTTACACTTTCCAGTTTTTACTGATAAGCACATTTACAAAATGAAGCAGTAATAAATCTGTAGACGAACCATAAGCACAAGAATCCTCTTTACCAAGAAGATGCTGAAAACCTTCTTTAACCACATTTCTAACAGCATTACATCCAGCTATCCAGCCGTTTCATTATTTAGCAACGAATTTGAACATCTAGTTTACTGGAAGCTTCATGCTCATTACGTGCAGCTTTAAAATGACAGAATGATGCATCAACATCAGTTTGTTCACAACTTTACATCAAAAATAAATCTGCTTTAGCTGCTTCTGAATCTCGGGCTGCACCGGCGCCCATCAGTAAAACATCACTTCCTGTTCAGAGCTTTGCACCCCCTCTCTGCTAAAGTGAAAAGTGTAAAGGAGAGAGTAAAGTTTCTGTGTTGGTGGAATCAGAACGCCTGATTGGATGCTGGTTTTGTTCAGACCTTGAGCTCTCTGCGGGACACGCTGTCCTCTCTGGTGTTTTGCCGTTCGGGGTATCTTGGTTGTGTTGCTCTGCCTGATTAGAAAAAGGAAACTGATCAAATCAGTTTTTTCTCTTTATAAACACTAAGTGGGTTTTATTTGTCCTTCAGTCTCCTCGCAAGGAAAGGAAAGTCCCTTCTGGTCGTGTTTTATAAACTTTATAACGATTCAAGTGGCGTTGCCGTCGCTGCTTTGGGATGTGGAAAAGGGCAGAAACGCCCCGCTCCCCCAACAGCAGGTTTAATTCAAGTTCCCAGGGGCTGGATGGTGTTAGATGAGGGCCCGTGGTAATTATATAACCTCCTGAGGGGCCCTTTCTAAGATCTATTGTTAGAGCTGCAGCTCTGCTTCAGAGCCTTCTGTCAGATGTTATCGGCACGTTGAGAGGACAGCTGCTGCACAGAGCCCGTCGGCCGCGTCCCCATCTGAAGGACTCTCCAACATGTTCACCAGCAGAACAACACAGGACAGGTGTTCTGACTGTAAACTCATTCAGGAAGTATTTATCCAGTCAGGAGCAAACGGCATATTTCACAATCACAGTTTCCTGTCCCTCACATTTTAAAATACTTGGCTGCATGTCGGTGGTCTTACATGACTGGCACACGTGTCGATGAAGGATGTGATCAAACAAGAGCAACAAAATGAAGGGACGCTGTTAGGAAAATGTTTGTGCGAAGGAGAAGATAAGCAGATAAATTCTCAAATATGGATGGTAGGCAGCGGAGCTGAGCCGAGAACGAAATGAAGAAATGACAAAAGAAGAAGAATAAACATGGAGGTCGTTATCGTTTCCCAATTCAGTCTTCATCGATCCCCCGGAGCACTTCTCCCTGCGTTAGAAGTGTGTGTGTTTGTGTCAGAGAGCCTTACACACACACGCACAAACAGTTGCGTAACGTCAGCGGTTATTCCTCTAATGAGCCGACTTTGACCACCTGAGACGCACACGAGCGCACGTACGCCGAAGCAGCCGCGCGCTCGGTCCTAATACCGATGACTAAGTGTTGCGAGGGAGCGTCAGAATGATTCTCAGTGGGTCCGGCGTCAGGAAACGCACACGTCTTTCCTTTTGGAAGGAGCGTGGAAGAACAAACGCAACACGACACGCTCTGTTTTATCTGATCGGGGAGATCAGGAGCCAAAATAACAATCTGCCCACCCAAAGTGGCGCCGCTGTCTAAAACTTTGTTTGTGTATGTCATACTTGTTGTGATTGTTATTTGGCACATGAGATCTGAGAGTCAGGGAGAGCTAAAATGAATCATATTGACTTGGATTTGTTTTAGAGACTCAGTCCTCCTTTCATGATTGACCTTTCTTTGCGGTTTGACTTCAGTGTTCGCAGGGAGGTAATGTTCTGACCAGGCTGTCCTTTTCTCCTCTTTGACTCTGCAGCTCCCACGTCTCCCCTATATCCATCCTGCCTGCTGACTCTGCTGAGTAAGTCAACTCTCTATGTACACACACACACACACACACACACACACACACACACACACACAGTGTCCCAGTGCATCACTGAATTATTAAAAATCTAAGAAAACACACATTAGCAGCACAGGAGCTCCCCGCTGACAAAAAAACAAGTCCAGGCCTAAAAAACCACAGCGGTGATAAACAACAATTCTTAGAAAACTGGTGCCAATCTGCCTGTCTTCATTTCCAACGTGTGCTCTGGTAGATTCAATCATAAACGTGGGGGCAGCTGCCAGGGTGGAGATGATGTGGAACTTAACGTGCACAACGTATCAGACTGTTTCAGAAGCCATGCAATGATTTTCACAAACTGTCTGTGCAAAACGCAGCCATGTGGCTCCCTGGATGTCTCCAGCAGCCGCAGGCCAGTAAAATACGACCTAAACTGGCACAAAACTAAAGGGCTAAAATCTGACTGGTTATAATAAAACAAAAGAAGCTAAAATCCTGTAAACTTGTGTGGTTTTAAAATGTTTTGTTAGGAAAGCCCCTGTGTGTACCAGTGGGAGGTATCTGAGTGAGAAGGCGGTAAAAGACCATCTGCTTAGGAGACAAAATAAAAGAAATCAAGGAGAACCTGCAGGTGACCCTGAAGGAGAAAACACGAGCTTCAGAGGAAGAGATAAGAGGCGAGCAGAAGAGTCGGCCTTGTGTTTTCATTACGGAGCTCAACTACAGAGTTTTGCTCGCTTTGTTGCTCTTGGAGCCTCGGGGGACGTCAGCTCGGCGATCACATGACCGCCGGGCCTCCGCCTCTGCACTGCGTGGCGCCGAAATACAATAGAAACGATTTTCTTTGGTGTGGAGCGTTACTGTGAGGTTATTGAGCCGAAGGTGAAGTTTACAAATTCAGAATGCGATCACAGATTTCAGAGCCGGTTTCCTGATGGTGATGGAGGCCAAACAAAATGTGCAGCTTTATGAGACATCGTTATATACGAAGTCTACGACGCAGAGGAAGGGTTCACAGGATTGGGTTTTACTAGCATGTGATGAAAAATGTCACAGTCTGAGTCTGTTTCAGTGTTTTATTTCCAGCTGAGAGGTTAAAGTTATCATCTGGTTACATGAACTTCTTTAAGGACCGCCACTTATCGCTTCTCCTCATGAAACATTTCAGGCAGCGTGACTTTCCGAGTGTTTCTGGTGTTCGTATGGGATGTTCGGGGGTTATTAGAGGAGCTCGCTGCCTCGGCCAGCAGCGCTCCTGTGGTGCACAGCTGGTCCCTGTATCAGGATTCAGATCCTCATAACTCGTGTTTATCTAAGTTCAACTCTTCTGTCTCTGAGATTTTATTGAACTAAATGAGTTGGAAACAGAAATCCAGTGGAGGTTCTGGTGCCGAGTGGCGTGGGATGGGTGAGCCTGGGCTGGACGTTAAACGCTGCAGATTCTGATGAAAATGAGGAAGTATCGCGGATCAAACCGAGCAGGAGAAGCTGTGAAATGTTGGAAGAGGAGCGAATGTTTTCCCTCGGCTCCACAACATCTGGGCTTCCTTAGCTGGAGTAATGGTGGTTTGTTACCTTTTATAGGCCCAACCAGCCCTCTGTCTGACCTGGACCAGGTTTCTGTCCTAATAAGGACTTTGTACCTGCTGGAAATAAAACCATCTATGAGTTGACTGATTGCTTCAACTTTGTATTAGTAATCTGACTGATTAGCACGAGTAATATGGTAGCTGGGGACGATAAAACCAATAAATTCAGCTCCTTCTGTGTTAAAAGTTTCTGTTACTTTGGTCCCAGAGAGGAAGGTTCAATGTACGACTCGAGACAGCGTACGGAAATAAACCCGTCTGAACGATTTAGTGTCACTGAAATGAGGAACACAGATCACGTCGAGAGGATTCAGTCGGAGAACGTTACACATCCCTGAGTCTTCATCAGGCTCCTGGAAAGTTAGCTGTTCTCTGATCAGCTGCTACAGATCTGTGGCATTTAATTTCACTTTGGTGATGATATTTGTGTAGGTTTTACCTCAGTGCTGTTTATTTTATATTTAGAGCAAGCAGCGAACGACACGTCGGATTACGACTCTGTTTGACAGGAGCAATTTTAATCATAAATTATGTATTTTTTCTTTTTAAAACTGTGGTAACGCTTGATGACATCTGCATCATGAAGAAACGCGCCTTGATTAACAAAAACAGAATCACAGCGTGTTTCTTTTTAAATTAGGCCGTAACCTAACTACAAATACATAATTTGAGCTTTTTATTCCTGGTTTTAATTAAATGACTCTGTGTTTTGTGAAACAGTAATTTAAAGAAGCTGGTTACCCACTGTGGTCGACGATGAAACCCTTAAAAAAATGAATGTTTTGTGTCTTTCAGGATCATTCAGAAAACCATCAGGGCTGCAGTGGAGCAGCACTTCTTTGAGCTGAAAACCTCCATCAACCAGGATCTCAGCAGCTATGACAGCCAAGGGTGAGAAACACGTGCTGATCTTTGAATACATGCAAAAAAAATAAAAATACATGCCCAGGTTCCTCCAGTGAAAGCAGCATTGAATGGCTTTGCCAGCGGGAACATCGTGAAACAGAGTTTGGTTGAAAATAATCCCGTGGAGAGAAAAGAGCCAAGTTTAGAGAGAGAGAGACGCTGCTCAGAATCACTGAACGAAAAACAAGTAGTCTCACACTTTCCATACTCTTTGACAGGGTGAGCCCATCTGAGGCTGAAGAGCAGGGTTGCCATGGCGACGTGGAGCACCAGACCGAACCCGAGGACAGCCCCTGCGACACAGAAAGGGAGACCCCGCCTGAACAGACCGAGCAACAGAGTCAGCTGGACCCACAGGTTGGTGGTGCCCGGCGCGTCGTGTTTACACATCAGGACCGACGCCGTTATTTCAGTTTGTTCAGTGAAGGTGGGGATTCCCCAGCACCACCACCACCCTCACCCCGCCCGTCGCACTCAAACTGAAAGTGAAATCCGATGATGGCAAACAGCCCGCAGCAGAGATTTTCCCACCAAAAAAAACACCTCGTAGCGCGTCGAGAAACACCAGTTTCTGTGTCGGCCTTCTCGTCCCGAGGCTGAAGGTTTGAAATGATCCGAGCGGCTCGTCGTTGTTCGCCACAGCTCGCCACTTTGCTGGGAAGAGACGGCTGCGGCAGCTGTTCAACAAATAAACACACAGAAGCCGGTTCTTTACTTTATTCTGGACTCCAACATCTTTATCACCTGCCATCGAAGGTGAAGGCTGCGGGATGTTCGTACCCCGTGTGTCTGTGTTCAGGTCACGTCTGTTGCCAACATGTCTCATGAACGAGTGAACAGGTTTAAATTAAACTAGAAAGTAATCATTAAATCTACAACAGAGTATCTTTTAGAGTTAACTAAATGTCCACCACAGCCTTACAAAACACAAAATGTCTGAGTCGGTCAGTTAAACAGATATTTATTATTCCTTAGCTCCTTTAATAGTAAAGATGGATTCTCCTGAAATCTTTGACTCCATACTTTTGAGACTAAGATAAAACTGGCTTACAGTTTTTAAATGACAGTGGAGATTTAAACAATCATTTCATCGTCCAGATGTGGACAACCTGCAGGGACGGAGATGGATCTCAGGACTGAAGAACAGAAGATTTCTCTGGAAGAATCATTTACTTTCTATAAATAAGTCCAGCTTAACTGGTGTTTAGGCAGTAAGTAGATTACTTATCTGGTTAAAAAAGGGTAGAAAACTCTCTGTAGTCCACCGGCAGGTAGATGATTGAGTTCAGCAGCCACTGGACATATTTGTAGAAGCGCCCGGTGCCTCCCTGGCATTACAAGCACCGCTCGCTCTCTGAAAGGAGTCCTGTGACGGCGAGCAGCTCGTACAGAAACGTTCTGTTCGGACGGAGAACGTGCGGTTCAGCTCAGTTCAAAGGCTTCATGTTTTTAAATGGAAAACCGTAACACTGAAACCTTCTGTTAGCCCCCCTGTTTTTACCTCGACCTGTTTGGTTACTTTTAGATTTAAAGTTTTTACTTGAGAGAGGGGAATCAATGAGATTAAGTCTCTGTGTTCATCTAAAAATTTACAAACACTAACCTGTGGGACGCCTCCTTTCGGTCTCCGTTCATGATGGGAATCTGCTGTTCCCCGTCAGAGGAAGTGAAACCTTTCTGTTTGAGCAGGGATGTTCCAGTTTCTAACCAGCGTTTTGATTTCGTCCCTTTCCTCAGAGCCCCCTCGGCGCTGTCGTCACCATGGAGGAGAGCTCAGGGATGGAGCTGGACGCAGAGACCATCACAGATGCTGAGAACAACTTTAACACTGCCAGGTGAGCCCTTCGGTTCTCAGCTTTCTGTTAGAACCACGGTTCTCACACCTCTCAGGTTCTGACCCACAGAGTAACGCAGGTGAAACAGGAAGCAGGAACGATGCCGTTTTATTAGTAGTTTGTGGCTAATTTATATATGTATTTGTAATAATTATGGCAAAAATATGCCATTACTAATATTTGTGCCCTTAATTAGATTTCTGGAGATCATCTGTGGATCCTAACCTGATGTTTCATGACCCACAGTGGGGCCTCGACCCCTACTTTGGGAACCTTTGTCATCACAGAAACAGTTGATTTTGTCTCCGACTAAAAGAGGCAGTTCTCTTGTTTGTCCCATGTTTACAAGTCGTTTCAGACTGTCTCATTTCAGCCTTTCATGATTCGCCGCATCACGCACCGCGTGACGCCGCATCACGCACCGCGTGACGCCGCATCACGCCGCGTCATTACCGCAAAACGCTGGTTGACCATCGACTGTTTAAACTTTAGGAAGGGTTTGTTTTGCGTCGTGGAAAGACTTTTAGTTGTGTAACTGCAGAGTGACTCTTCCTCAGCTCTTGTTCACACCTTCCTCAGACTTATTCTCAGGAAGACTGTGGTATGACTGGTCGTCACATGGTGGGGAAAAAAATAAAAATAATAATCGTCACGTTACTTCAGAGTTTAATGTTTGTACAGAAACGATCGATTTTGTCTCCGACTAAAAGAGGCAGTTCTCTTGTTTGTCTCATTTCAGCCTTGCGAGCTGCATCTCGTGAAGGAAAATCATCCATTTCTTCTGTAATTTTCTGTATTTTAATCTCTTCTTCCAGGCAGGACAATCAGCCCGTCGACAGCATGGAGCAGACGGTCACCATAAACTGTGTAAGTAGTGGTGAAACACTAAATGTTGTTAGTTTGTTAAACCTGTTTCTAAATATCGATCTCCGGTTCATTGGTGTGATTTTTGTTGGTCTCTCCGGCTTCAGGACTCTGATTCGTTCTTCTGTGATCAGAACGCCAACACCAGCGAGGCCAACCGGAACCATCTGTCGCCATGCCAACCGAACTCTGGCCACAGCCCCCACCTCCACCTGTTCCCTGACAACCAATGGGAAGGTACGTCCCACCAGCCCGAAGGCGCTCATCTAAACTAAACGTTTATCTGGTTATTTTATTTAAACTAATAAAGTCACTTTCTGACAGTTTAGTTTAGTTTCTATTTTAGCTAAAATCCTTAAAAATGAGTTGTTTGGAACTTGTCATTTCTACACGTTCTGTTAAATGTTCACCGTTTGTTCACCAGCGTTTACATTTGAGAACCCTAATGATGGTTTATATTTTTATTTTAACATTTCTCATAATTATAATCATGAAGCAACTTGATTTCTTTGGCAGGAAATTAACAAAAAGGAGCTTAAAGCTGCAGTTATTCAGTCCTACAGATCTGTGATGGTGTATCGATGCTGTTATGAACCATTTAAATAAATGACACCAAAACAATTCAGAAGCTTATACAAGTTTGGACAGGGTGTAGGAGTTTCTGTTTCTCTTTCTTTTTATAAAGACACAACAAGGCCAAAATATATCATATATTTGGATTAACCTCACCTGTTTATCAGTAGCTTTTTCTCTTCAAGGTTGCTTTAAACATCCTTGGTGTTCGGTGTTCTCCTGCCGGGCTTTCAGATTTAGTGTAATCTCAGGTCATACAGAGTCACTCTTGGACTTTTTGCCTCAGCCGTTTGGGGAGGATACTGTCCTCAGAAAGGTCCAAACTGTTTAAGGTCCTTCCTGCTCAGCGTAAGGAGCTCGCTCCGTGTTTGAGACAGACTTTCTTAGAGAGCAGCTCTGTGACCGGTCTCTGGGGTCACGTCAGTCAGCGAGGAGTTCAGATCGGCTGAATGCTGGAGGGTGAAGTTGTTATGAATGACTGACCTCACTGCTCCCTCTCTGTGCCACCTCTCCCCCTGTCCCTCCTACTTTTTCTTCTTCTCTTCTTCCTCCGCCCGTCCAAACAGCGTCACCCCCCTCCCATCTCCACCTCCCCTCCATCGACTTCTCATGTATGCATCTGCAAAAAGAAGGTCAGGGTAAGTGGCTCTGCCCATCCCTCCTGTCAAACCTTCACAGCTTTTCATGGCGGTAACTAAACTGTCTGTGACGAAGAAGCCCCTGCATGTTCAGATTTAACCATGTGGATGGTTCAGTGCGCCTTTTCGCTCCGATGGCACTAACTCTCACGCTGCCTCTGAGCTGTCCTCGTCTCATTCATCTCCCTCCCCTGTACTCTGTCTCCGGCTCAGCTTTCAGCGCCGTCGAGGCGTTTTCAGGCAGGTTTAAAGTGAATCTGCAGGTCACAGATGTTCTGCTCCGGTGCTTTTGTTAGTAAGGGATTCTGTTTGTCCATTTCCTGTTTGGTGATTTGCACTGACCCCTGGTTTTGTCGTTTCAGATCCCGTTCCAGCTTTTAAATCCTGGCAGGATGACAGCGAGAACGGCGAGGCCCAGCTCTCCCCGCTCGCCGGCCGCATGGTTCCTCTCCCCCTGCTGCCCCTGGAGGACGACGGCGACGACGACGTCAGGGAGGGAGGGCAGGTCGACTCCCCTTCCTCCTCACGCACCCATCCTCACATCCTGGCCCGGCGCTTCCTGGATTTCGGCGCCCACAGCACCCAGCGTTTCCTCCAGCAGGACCCGGACACCACCTCTCCCTCTAAAGCGCTGAGGTAAGATGAGTATCGGAGATCCTGGCGCGTTTGAAGATGGGAACAACATTTCCAGCCTGCGGCAGCCCAGCTGATTCGTGCGTGTGCTTCCTCAGGCCGAGGCGAGCGTCGTTTGGCTCCAGAGAGACCATGAGGGGAGACTCGGTGACCCACCAACTTACCAAGAAGCTTCAGCATCTGAAGAAGAAAATCAAACAGTTTGAAGAGCAGTTCGAGAAGGAAAGGAACTATAAGGTGAAAACATTCAAGGGACCACACCGTACTCATCATTTATACCGATCCTGAGCTGTAAAAAGTGTTTGTTCACATAATGAGTCCTTTAAACCCGTTTATCTGCCGCCTCTCATTATCCTGATGGGATCTGATGAGGGGCGTTTACCCAAAAACAGATGAAGTCCTCCTTTCCTCGCATTGTTCATCAAAAGACCAAAAAAAAGAGGAAGTAATTATTATGAGCGTGTTTACATCTGGTGACTAATTTAATCATTTAATGAAGAGGTGCTTGTAATTTCTGCTCTGAAAGTGTTTTTCTGTGATAAACGGCATTAAAGCCCAATTTCGAAATGACCAATCATTGTTCATCACTTCAACATTTAATGTGACTCTGCCCCCACAGTACCGTCAGTCTGGATTATGTAATATTTGACATCTTTAAGACTTCTGTAAATTCTCTAACTGTTGTCTTGACCTTTCTGTGCAGCCCTCTCATGCAGACAAGGCAACTAACCCCAAAGTCCTCAAATGGATGACCGATCTGACCAAGATCCGCAGACAGATTAAAGGTACAACCACTTGGTTGTTTTTGTTTTTTTTCTGGAAATGTGCATCTGTGTGTGTCGGAGGGGCGGGGGTAAGAGTGTGGGTCATCCTGTTCATCATCAAACAGTTTGACCCATTTCTCACCCCTAACCTTTGACCCTTTTAGCTACATGACATGTATGCTGGTCTAACAAAGCAGACATGCACATGGCTCCCACCCTTCTATGTGCTGGTGCGTCCTTGTGAACCCACATCCAGACCTGCAGGGTGAGTTCAGTAAGGTGAAACTGTGGAAAACTCTGGAATCTGAGAAAAGATGCAGAAACCTGGCACTTATTGTCAGTGAAACCGTGTTAATCTGAAGAACGCCGCCAATCGTTTCACCATACTGAACCAGCCTCGGGTCGCTCGTCCACCTCCTCTCTTGTGAGGTGACTGCTCTCCTTTTCGGAGGACGCAGTGGCTGAAACATGTCTCTGTTTCAAATCAAAACTGACAAAAAACAATAACGCGAGCACCCGCTCTCCACTTTCCTCCCTCTGTCGCCCAACGACTGATTGATTGATTGATTGGCCCAACCAGGACGCCAGCACCACCTTTTACCCAGAAGCACGCTGAGGCACCAGGCTTTGCTCCATTCAAACAGACGCCACCCTGCTCCCTCCTCCCCTTCCTCCTCCTCCTCCTCTGTCTGCTCACCCCCCCGTCACACTCCCACCCTCCCGCTCCACCCCTCCTCAGGCCTGAGCCCTAGACCGTTTGACCTCAGTAAGTACAAACCCCCCCGTAAGTAGACTTTACAAACTACTAACAGTCGCGGCCAGGGGGCGCTGTTCTGGTGTGGTTCAGATAGCATGCTGGCGTGGGATAATGAATGGAGAGATGTAGCATGAAGGGTGAAATTTGTTTACACATGAACTCTGGTTATTGTTTAAAATGTATCAGCCAGCTGAGCGTGGACTCAGTTGGTTGTCCCAGTCGCTTCATTTTTCTCTGATAAAACTCGTCCGCCATCTTTGTTCCTGACATTTTACATTAGCCTTTTTTTTTCTGTCTTCTCTCCACCCTGTTCTTCTCTCCTCAGATGCCAAACACTGTGCAGAGAGCGAGCTGGGCTCGCAGACCCGCCCTCGTAGCAACACGCTGCCCAAAAGCTTCGGGTCCACGCTGGACCATGGCTCCCACGACGCGGAGGTCAAAGGTCCACGCCCCACCAGGGAGGAAACACTGGATCTGATTCAGAGGAGGGTCAAAGGGAAGAGACAAGAGGACGGGTGGCCGGATGACATCAAGGTGAGGGGCAGGAAGGTGGACACGTGAGAATAAGTTATGATAGTATGACTGCTTTTAGTGATGATTTTATAATATTTATGTATGAATTTCCAGTGATAAACACAATGTTGACCCTTTTAAAACCACCGCAGCGCACGTCTATTTCAAATTACCATCGCTCCTTTGTGCAATTTATTCATTCAAACTGTCCTTTTCTTATAACACAGTTTTAGGTATTTAATTACATAAGAATGGTAAATACTTGACAGATTTTGAAAGTTCTACTTCTCCTGGAAAAAGGGTGTAAATTTTTGACAAAAATAGACAAGACAGACCAGTGTTTTAATGAATATATCTATTATTCTGGTGCTAACAGGGTTAATTGTGTTAGCAGCCTGTAATTAACACGTTTGACATGTTAGTGTGAACTCTTTGTCAGGGATGAAAAGGTATAATTCAGCATTTATTCAGAAGTTATTTTAATTTCAAATTGATCAAAATGAATCAAAGCTCTGATCTGTGAGGTGCTTTAAGATTCTCACTTAAAAACAACAGCAGCAGCAGCCCCCCGGTGTTTTTTCTGTTGAAACAGGATTTAAAACAGCAAAATGCTATCACGCATGTTATCTACAAATACAAAAGAGCAGATATTTAAGTTTAAAAGATGTTTTGTTATTAAAGCAGTATTTGTTCCATCCCTGGAAACACCTTCAGGCAAACATGCAGCCGATCAGATGTTTGTTCTTCATGTAAGAACGTCTGTAGGACGGGTTTAACGTCAGCGTCTGTTTCTGCAGAAGATGACTAAAGAACAGCTGTCCTCTGAGAAAATGGTCCTTCAGAAGAATCTGTTGCACTACGAAGGTCTCCACGGTCGACCGGTAAGTTCACCGCCGCCGCTCCGTCCTGAACCTGCAGGAGCTTCATCTGCCTGGATCCAAACCTTCTCTGTGTCCTCAGGTGACCCGGGAGGAGCGTCTGGTGGTGAAGCCGCTCTACGATCGCTACCGGCTGGTCAAACAGATGCTCACCAGAGTCGGCATTACCCCCGTCACTGTAAGACAGCGACACACGGCCTCCATTTTATCACCGAAACCAGCAGAACGCCGACACGTTTCCTGTCCCCTTCTTTCTGCTCCAGGTTTCCCCTTCTAGTAAGAGGCGGAGCCAAACCCTGCAGCCAATCATCGAGGGCGAAACTGCTCATTTCTGGGAGGAGATCAAAGAGGAAGAGGAGGAGGAGCAGCAGCAGCAGGAGGAGGAGCGGAAGGGTGGAGAAGAAGAGGAAAGGGAGGAGGAGAGGGACGACGAGGAAGAGGAGGAGGAGGAGGGAGAAAGCAGCGGCGGAGAAATGCAGAGCTCAGAGGTCATCATGGCGTTCGACGCCGTGAGCCCAACGGGCGGCTTGGTGAAGAACCAACCTGACGAGCGGAGCAAGATGGAGGAGGGGTCGGGGAGGCTGGCGCTGGACCTGCGGCTGTCCAGCTCCAACGCATCGTCCATGTAAGACCGCCGACACCACGCGATGTCTCTGTCCCTGATAAACGTCCAACACACGGGATTCAAATAAGACTCAGATCTGTGGCTGCTCTGTCAACTTTTACATTTTCATGATATTAATTTAAATAAGTTTGTGTGAGTGAGGGATGAAAGGAAGCTCAGGTGTCAGAGCTTCTACCTGGAGTTATCAGGTTTAAACCTCCTCCACTGCAGCCTGATCCTCCTCTCACCTCACTTTACTCCTGGGGGGAAGAAAAGAGTGAATAAATGTCAAAGTAAATCTCCAAACAGTTGTTGAAACTACATATCCCATCATCCTACAGGCCAGAGCTGCTGGAACAGCTGTGGAAGACCAGGACAGAGAAGAAGAAACTGAGGAAGACCATCCGGGAGTTCGAGGAGAAGTTTTATCAGCATAATGGAAGGTAGGATCTGTTAAAGCGCTCGGACAGAGGTTCACCCTTCATTTGGGTTGCCATGGAAACAGATTTTAAAGCTCTTATGTTCTCAGTGCCAAGTCGGATAAATAAATAAAACAGAAGCTAATTAAAACAATTTAACGGTGCTGGAGAAGCTGAAACCTCACCTTTCTATGGGGAAATATTTATTAATAAAGTGAAATATTTTGCAAAGTATAAAAGTGTGAAAAACCTGAAGTCATGGCAGCCGTCTTCTGGATGAGCTGAACGTTTCGATAAACGAACTGCTAAAATAAAAACAGGAAAACAGAGTGAGTGTTGCATCAAGTCATCGAAAAGGAGAACAAAAATAAGTGTGTTCTCTCGTCCTGCAGGAACGTTCAGAAGGAGGACCGGGTGCCGATGCTGGAGGAGTACAGGGAGTACAAGAGAATCAAGGCCAAACTGCGCCTCCTGGAGGTCCTCATCAGCAAACAGGACTCCTCCAAATCCATCTAGCTGCTCCTCATTTAACCGCTACGATCGCACACGTCATCACTGCAGCTCGCCGCCACAACCGGCGGGAAAAAAAAAAGAACAAAAATCAGCTCCTCTAGCCAGCAGAGACATCCACATTTCCCTCCTCCTGGTTTGCTGCCGTCACGTCACGCTCAGACTTCAGATTGTAATAAATTAAAGGAAGCCTCCTAGATAACATCTAAACGTTTGATTTTAAACTAACAAAAAGCTATTTTTTGGCATAATCAGAGTTTTAAAAGCGTAGTTTTTCAGCGTCGCTGACGTGAGCTGCCTTAATCGGACTTCATCACGGAGGGAAACCGTCACTGTGTTTGTCTGCGCTCGCTCGTCACGTGTGGACACTTCATGCTTCTCCACAGGAAGAAGAACATTTTGTTTTTGGACTTTGATTTACCGAGGCATCTCATGGGACAGCTCAAGGACTTATTTTACATCATGATGTTCCACGCAGTTTAAAAAAAAAAAAAAAAGAAGAACGTTCTGCTTTTTTTTTTTTTTTTTTTTCCTCCTCATTGTAAAGTAGTTGTTTTAAACGTGTGCAAATCGAAGCATTGGAGGCATTTTCCTGAATGAGAAATGTCTGATTAAGACTAACGACGGGATTATCAGTTTCTTCTCTCAGCTTTGTTTATTTAAGACTTTAAAGTCAACATTGGGTGTTCTGACAGCACTTAAAGGCTGAAATCATCGGTAGAGTTCTGATTTCCTTCAGTTCTGACAAACTGATCGATTTCTCCACAGAGGGAAACAGTTTTCCTCAGATTTCCTGAGTGAAGGTTACGTTTTTTTTATCCTAAAGTCACAGCGGGACGTTTGATGGTTGAAACAGAAGAATATCTGGGGGAACGCGGGGGGCGTGCTGTGTGAGGCCGGAAAGTTTGATGTAAAAAGACGTTATTTGCACAGCATTCACAGAATGCAGCCCTTCCGTTTTTCTTTTGTTTTTGTTCCCCCTCCATTTGTGTTTGTAGAAATTAAGCACTACTTCTATACAAATATATAAATATCCTGTACATAAATTTAAAAAGAAAAAAAAATGAATGTCAGACATGTTTAAATTATTTCAAACATCACGTTTGCCCTCCCCTCCTTTCGGTTTATTACACTTGTGATAACCTGAGAATGTGTTTTGTATCGTCATTATAAATGTTATTATTGTGTGAGAAACATGAACGAAACCTTTTTGTATCGACTCACTAACCGTAAAACAGCCTCTCACCTGAACCCGCTCTGTAACTATAAGCTAATCTAGAAGCAGTACTGTAGTGAGCTTGCATGGCAGCGGAGAACATAAATAGTTATATAAAAATAAAAAAACAATATTTTCATTATTTGTGCCATGAGAAGCAGCAATAATAAAAGTTTGCGTCGAACGTTTCAACACGTTTCAGGTAATTGATTTCAGTTACGATATTCTTCTTCCACGACGTGTTTTCTTTGTTTTTTGTTTGTTTGTTTTAACCACTGCTGATAACCAAAACATTACAAAACCACGAAGGTAGCGAGGATTGAAAAGCCAACGACGGACGTCTGAAAACATTCCAGTTTTTCTGTTGTTTGCCGCTCGTCTCCGAAGGGCTTTTTATTTAACGTTTCACTCGTTTGGCGCCTCAGAAACTGTGTGACAACAAGGATGGACTCCGCAGCAGAGTGGTAAAACCCACATGTCGTTCTCACGCTGTAACCTGTAAATGTTTTTATAGACATCTTTGTTTTTTTCCTGTCTGTCGGCGTACACGATGTTTTAAACTCACCGTCCGAGGCGCGCCGCGGGAACCCGCAGCAGAAGTTCTCCAAGATGTCGAAGCTGCTCCTGGAAAACAAAACAAATCAGCTGTTTGAATCAACATTTAGGAATAAAAATGTTTTAATTCAAGAGTAATACATCCAATTTGTCTTTTAGCTTGAATGGGAAACAAAGAAATGTTTCTTGTAACAGAAACGTGGACATAAAAGAGAAACTTAACGACATCTTCTGACTTTCTGCTTCCGGTTCCTCGGCTCAGTTCCCACCAGTATTCTGTACGTATCTATAAATGTTTTATTACTTTGTGAATGCGCTTTCTGTTGTTTCTTCAATAACAAAAGAAAAACAAGAAGATAAAATGATTAACGAACATTTACACAGAAATAAAATTTCAGAGCTTGCCACCTGAGTTTTCTTGCTTGTTGTTTAATACTCTGCTGAAACTAAAGAAAAAATGCTTTAAAAAAAAAAATCACATCTGACCTTTTATGATGGGTAGTTTAACTTAAATCTCCAGAATAAAATGATTAAACCATCAATAATGTTATATAGAAGAAAGGTACATTTAATCTGTAGTACAAGTACTTTTAAACTTTACTACTCTTTATTTACCACATCAATTTATGTTTTGGAGGCATCTGAAGTTTTTATTTTATCCACATAAAGCCTCAGTACGGTAACATCACTTTAATACTGAAGTAAATAAAACATCCCATTTTAAATAAATATAATTAAACCCATCTCA
Organism: Kryptolebias marmoratus; assembly: GCF_001649575.2. Taxonomy (NCBI): domain Eukaryota; kingdom Metazoa; phylum Chordata; class Actinopteri; order Cyprinodontiformes; family Rivulidae; genus Kryptolebias; species Kryptolebias marmoratus. Next base: position 24,655,852 of record NC_051438.1, on the reverse strand, counting down.
CACAGGATGGATGGTAAGATTTCCCAATAATTTCTCATTTTTACTGAAGAAAAACGCTGATTTTTGAGCTCCTGACCCAGATGTTACAGCAGAAAACAGTTTTATATTTTAAAATGTTAAACAATCAAATTCAGCTGTTCACTTCTTTTATGTATAATAAGTGCTAAAATAAATGAAAACAAGCTACTAGACCACAACACTGTTTCTCACACACGTTTTAAGCAGAATCTAAAAATACATCAATACTGTTTGCTTTTTAAGGATATTTTACTTGTGTATAAGTGAGTTCTTTAAACAAAGAGCAATAAATAATTGAATTAAAAATATAAATACAGTCTGTTGTCTCTGTATTTTACGTGTGCTTTTAGTTTTATGGAATTGACACTTTATTGTGCCATGAATTTAGCCCGTTTAAGTAACTTTTACCGCGATTATCACATTTATTAAAACCAGTTTTTACGGCAGTTGTGGTTGCCATGCTGACGCAAAGCGCAGAGGCGAATCACTGAGGTGCGTTTAGGGAACGAAACGGAAAAAAGGATTTTTAAAGTAACGTTAAAGGTATTTACGAAAGAACTATATACGGTTTTCGTGATTAAATCAGATGCTTTTAAAACAACAGTGAAATTAAACCGGCTGTGTAAACTAATGCAATTTAAATTAATCTGATTTCGGGAAAGTTCGAGATGTTTTTTTTCCCCTTTTTATTATTGCAGCTTCTCGAAATTACTCAGCATTACGTGAACGCGGCATAAAGGTTAAAGCTTCTAAGCTAACAAAATAAGCTAAAGTTTCTTTTAACGGGAAACATTTCCGTCATTTGGCTAAACAGGTGGATGATTGGTTGGAAAAGGGATTTCTAAACTCATTCGTGTTTGTGCTGCTGTAACGTCAAGAAACCTTTGGCGAAGAGAGAGGATGCTAATTAAATGCTAGCGACAAGCTACAAATTAGCCCCGAAGCTACAATAAAATAATAAATGTATTAAAAATCACCTTCAGAGACTTTAACGATTCCTTTTTAGGTCCTCTCTTCACTTGTGCATTTTTCCAATTGTGAAAATGGCGATAAAATGATTAAAAACCCACCTGCAGCTGCAGCTAATTGAGCTAATTAGCTACACCAGCAGAAGGCCACGCCCACTTCACCTGCAAATTCCATTTAAAACGAATAAATTCAGAAAAATCAAACATTTTGTTCACAATATCAACAGTTTATATGAAAAATATAGCAACTGCATCATCTCATAACTTTAACACATGATTGACATCCATTCAGCAGTGGAACCTGTAATTTATTAAACATTATTTCTATTACAGGTGTTTTAATGTTCAGCTCTTAATCAGACTTTGTCAAGGTGTAATTTATTGCTGATCCCTGTCTGTAGTTTAACAATGTTATTTAAAAAAAGCAACATTCTTTCATGAGTGGAAGGCTCTTTTTTGTATTTTTGTGCTTGAAATTATTTATTGGCAAAAAATTGCATATACTTTCCTTATTTAAAAAAAAAGGTTATATTTATGCTCAATATGAACCTAAAACCTGTGGCACTGTGTCCCAATGCAGCAGGACTGTTTCTGTAAGCAATGAAGCTTTTGGTGCCGTTTTTTTTTTGACCGATGTTTAATTTGGCACCAAGCTTTTCTGAGTCTGTGTTTAAGAACTGGACCCTTCATGTCGCTGTAATAAAAAACACTGATCACCAGTCACAGGAGGTCTGAGAACAGCCCGGAATAAAAACAGTTAGCAGGTAAAATATTTGGACAAATGATGGCCATGTAACGTACAAAACTGTGAGATCAGATCAGGTTTATGTGCTTCCTTCTAAAGCGACTGAAATCATATCAAAATGAACTCTGAGAAAATAAAATACACAAAATAAACCCTTCATGAACAGTTTCTTTTTCTTTTTTAAATCCACTGAAATACAGCCGCCTCCATTTGAACTGATGTGCGTTGGTCACAAACGTCGCATGAAAATAGACTTTATATGAATAAATCTATGAAACAAACCTAGAAAAACAATAAATAAACCGTTAATCCTGCGTCTTCGACGTGTCTTTTTTACAGATTAGTTTCGACAATGCATTTAGATACGCTTACACAAAAACAAAAGACATGGTTCAATATTTGATTTCAGCGTTAAAGACATCTTCCAGCATTGTTCTGCCTCTGAGCATCTGGATCTGGCACAATCACTTCCTGTTATTGTTACAATGTCTGATGAAATTATTGGCTCCGCCCACCGGTCAGCCGGTCGGCGGCAATCAGTGCAAGAGGCCAGAACGTCAGTAGTGTTTCCACAAAAGTCCAAACAGCTGATCTGAAGCCACAACAGTGATTATAAACTTATTTTACAAGCCTTTTTAAAAAAAAAACAACATTAAATATGACACTTCTTTGCATATAATTTGTTGTGTACATTCTTTCTATCGTCTTGCAGCTCTCGGGGCCCCTGCGGGGGGAGAACTAATACTTGTTGGCAGCTGAGGTGGATCTGACTCCACAAGACAATCAGAGATGTAAACGGTCAAACGGCTCGGAGGCTAAGAACCAGGCGAGATGAGCGAGTCCTACAGGACCTCCGGCGCACGCCCAGGAATCTGAATTTAAAAGCTGTCAGTGCAACGTGACGATTACTGAAGGTCTGACACGTAACCATTATTACATCGTTCATCTCCGTTTACTTTGATATGAAACTGCCCGCCGTCACGGCAGCTGATGCAGCTTCTAGCTACGCGGTTTGAAAACGTTCTTCTAGAAGTTCTTATGAATCCACGGTCCCGTCGCCGCGGCTTCTTATCCTCACAAAGTTCTAAGAGAAACACTTTGACACGGCAGCTAGCAGCTTGACTGGGACTCGTGGTTTCATCTCTGACGGAGCCTCATCTTCACGGACAGCGCTGCTTTTTCCGTCGGCTTGCTTCAAACATTGGTCTGAATCTCCGCCAAGCCGGCGGCGGGTGTGGAGCTGGTTCCGTGGGAGGCCCTGGGTCATAGCGGCTTGTCGATCACTGCGACTCCTGCAGAAGTGACAGACAGAGAACACGGGGGAGAAGGAAATGAGCCCACCTCGTTGTTTCAGTTTCAGCCTCAGAGGTGTGAAGTTACAGGCCTACCCGCGTAGCTGCGCCCGTTGCTCATGTTGGTGGGAATGAGACTCCATTTGTCTGTGACTGGGTTGTAAAACTCTACGGAGGAGAGGTTACAGGAGCCGTCGTCTCCTCCGACCACATACAGCAGCCCGTTGATGGCACAAACACCTGCAGAATTCACACAAAACATGTTGTTTCTTGGATTTTTCCTTCCTGAAGGACAACCTGAAGGAAACAGGACAACCTTCTGCCACCTGAATCAGTAAATAGACTGAACTTGTGAAGCACTTTATGTATCTAATGACTTAACAAATTAAAGCGATGACTGCTGAACGCAGCGCGGCCCCACCTGCGTTCCTTCGACACATGTTCATGTCGCTGACCAGCCTCCACATGTTGCTCTGTGGGTCGAACACTTCGACGCTCTTCCTCACCAGAGGACCATCGTGTCCTCCCGCCGCGTACAGCAGACCGCCCAAAACCCCCACACCTGAACGAAAACATTTAAAACCTGTTAGGAGGCGTAAATAAACACAGCTTCATCCTTTTGTTCATGAAATGTGATTAAACAGACCTCAACCAAAACAACAAAAGGGGAAATTTTAGATTTTAATATTTTGTTATAAACAAAGAAAAGAGTACTTTGATGCAATGAATAAAAGGCAGTGTTATTCTATGAGTTCTCCACTAGAGGGAGCTGATCCTCAGAACATTCTGCTCTGTGGTGACTGACAGGATAACACAACATTTCTGGTTATATAACATGAAACAGGAAAAGATGAACCTGCTCCACTCCTCCGTGTGCTCATGTCAGCCACATAACACCACTGATCGGAGACCGGGTCGTATTCTTCCACCGTGCTGAGACACTGACGAGACGCACCATCGTAACCCCCGACCGCGTACAACTTACCTGCAGAGACACAAGCAAACGCAGATGTTTTCAAAACAAATCTTTGTCCATTTGCCTCACTTGGTTTTGAATTTCGCCCAGGGCGGCTCACCGTCGACCACCCCGACCCCCACGCTGCTGCGTCTGGTGTTCATGGAGGCGACGTACAGCCACTCGTTGGTTTTGTAGCTGTAAACCTCAACAGTCGACAAACCTGAAACAATAGCAGACAGATTAAAGAGTCGGGCCATGACGGCACAAAAAAAGAAAGAAACAGTTTTCAGGACGTCAGAGCCGCTCTGGTCCAATCTGTTGCAGTTTGGATACTGACAGCAAGCAGGAAGGACCAAACTTCACCTGTACTCGGTACATTATTCTGCTAACATGTTAAGCTCTTAAAGACCTCGTGTTTAAAGAGTTTCTCAGCAGTGCTTTGCTCTCAGACTACAGGCTTACAGCGCCTTGAAACCGTGTTCATAACCTTTGAACTTTTCCATATTTTGTGACATTAAAACCACAAAGTTCATATCATTTTACTGGGACTTTACGCGATAGATGTGCTTAAATCCAAAACGTATTCGATAATCTGAGTCCACCTGTGTGTGATTTATCCTCAGTATAAACCCAGCTGAAGGCCTCAGAGGATCAAAATATGTCAGAAGGAAGTACCTCCCGATGTGCAGCAGATAATAAAACGGCGTTGTGTACCTATGCTCCCGTTAAAGCCTCCCACAGCATACAGGAAGTCTCCCAACACGGCAGCTCCCAGCGTGCTGCGTCGCTCCTGCATGCTCGCCACAGCGCTCCACTGGTCTCTCGCTCCGTCGTACACGTCCACCGTTCGCTCGCGCAGCGAACTGTTGAACCCGCCGACGGCGTAAACTCGACCCGCCATGGCAACCACACCTGCGAGCAGAACAGATCAGTCTGCTGAAAAAAACAACACTTCAAATATAACGGCTGCTTCCAGTTTTAGTTTAGGGATTATTTAAAGATCTCAGCAGAGAGTTGCTTTGAACAACTAAACTGTATTCCTCCTAACGTGTCGACGCCTCAAGTTTAAAACCACAGCGAGGAGGAATTCCTGCTCCTTGCTTTTAAGAGTCATTAAAAGGTGCGGGAACACAAACCGACCTGCCCGGCAGCGTCTTGAAGGCAGGTCAGCCACCTGGTACCAACGGTCCTCCTGGAAGTCGTAACACTCCACGCCGCGGATAGCTTTAGGAGCCTGACCGCCCACCACGATCATCACCTGTAAGGAGATGACATCTCTGCAGAGAGGTGCAAAACTAGACTCGGCCTCGTTGAGCGGCTTGGTGGCGAACCTTCGGGATGCTGACAGGCGTTCGCGGTCGAGTCCTGTCCGTCTTGATGAGGTGCCGCTGGTCAGCCGGGAGCAGGTGGTACTTCATCGCTTCGATAAGAAAATCTTTACACGTGTTGTTGTTCTTTATCAACGCTTCCTCCTCCACAATCTGGAAACAAAAAGATAACGTTCCAGACAAGTTTTAGCATCTTTACTCACTGAAAACTAAAATGTTCTGTGTTACTCTTAATTTATATTTATTATTTACTGACATAAGAGACATTTGTATTCCTGGATTAGATTTAAACCCCAGTTTTACATGTAAGAGCAATCTTTGGTTTTGATTCTTTACTCAAGAAACTTTCTACAAGAAGTTTAAAAAAAAAAAACTTTAAATAAAAAACACTAAGTTCATGACATTGATACGGAGTAAACTGACCTCAGTAAAACTCAGAAATGCATTTTATTATAATAAACTGAGCAACAATTTAATCCTGAATTTCTTCAACACATTTAAAGGGAGGCGAATAGAGAGTTCCACTAAACAGAACATCTTAAGTTCTCCAGTTCTACTGATGGAGGAACCTGACTGAAGCTCATAGCTGTTCATATAAACCAGCTTTAGTTTGGTAATGATGCAGCAGGCGGAGCAAAAGATTATAAATAAATAAATTCATGGGCAGGAAATGTATTTCACCTTCACGAGGTAATCCCGGGACAGAAGTGGAAGTCTAACGTGCTCCATGAGTTCGGGCATGTTCTCCAGACGGGCAGGTTTATCGTGTTTGATCCAAGATATCATCGCCTCAAACACCTGAGAGACGGACGGAGCAAAATAATTAAAAACAAAAGGAGGGAAATCTTTCAAATGTATTCATTTTCTTTTGTGATCCAATCAACACGTTAAACTCATTTTACTAATAAATGACCAACAGACTAAGAATTAAGACTAAAACAGTGCCTTCAGTTGTCTGATCCAAAGTCAGAGTAAGTAAGAACTAATCCTGTGTGAGAGTTATTTCTTATTAATGCTTCAGGCAGAACTTCGGCCATCTTAAACAGGTCAGGGTTGGTTTGTGTCTGACCTTTTCCTCTGTGGAGACGGTGAGTTTGTCGCTGGAAATCAGGTTGCACACCTGCTGCAGAGAAAGTCCCAGGAACTCCTCGCCCTGCACCACCTCCGAGAAGTGCTGCTCTGAAATTCAACCAGCAGGAGACGTTACACACGACACCGCCGGCTCCGGCTGATAAACAGGAAGACGTTACGGGACTGAAAGTTGGTGGTGTGGACTGAACGACACTCACCAGCGTACGCGTGGGCCTGGGTGAGAAGCTGCATGCATGTGTGCAGGTCAGCAAAGGCTCTGATGCCCAGACAGTTGGTGGGATGAAGCTGAGACTGCAGGAACTCGCAGCAAACCTGACGGACGTCCATCAGCTGGAGGAGACTGGCTGCCGGCAGGAGAACCTGGAGAAAAGATTGCATATGTGGAAATAAGTTACTGGAACAGGAATGATGCGTTTCACGCTAGTAACCAAGAATCACAGAAATCAGTTTACGGTTCATCTGCAAACAGGTTGAAAACATTAATTCAATCAGTCTATCCATCGTCTTTATCTGCTTTTCTTTCCCGGGCCACAGGGAGCTGGTGTCTATCTCCAGCAGTCCCTGTGCAACAGGTCACAAGTCCATCACAGGGACACGTGGAGACAAATGAGACAAACAACCATTCACGCTCTCACTCACACCTAGGTAGAATTTAGATACCAATGAAGCTAACAGGCATGTTTTTGGTCTGTGGGAGGAAACCCATGTGAGCTCAGGGAGAACATGTAAACTCCACCCAGGAAGGCCCCAGGTCAGGAATTGAACCTGCAACCTTCTTGCTGAGAGATGCAAGAACCTGTTTCACTCTTTTTTCCACGACTGAAGGCAAAAGGTTGTTGATGTTTTTGTGTGTCGCCTGCTGTGTTAGTAAAATATCTTGTGAGGACCGTAACGACACTGTCAGAAAGGAATCACTGCGTGCACATTTAAGACCTTATGGAGTCAATCCAACTCAAGATGGCCACCACAGCTGATTTATTTTTGTTATAACAGTAGTTATGACAGAACAATCTCCAGGTGAAGCATTTTAATCTTCTGACACCCAGGATACTTGGATCATTATTTTGTTGTATTGCTGTAAAAGTTGAGCCAAGTTAAGCGTTTATGTGCCAAAGGAGGTTTTAGTAAATGAGGAGTTTTCAGTTTGTCCCACAGGCGGGAAGCGTAAACGATGAGAACATCTGAAGCGCCACTTCACATTTAGACAACTCGACCGGTGAGAGCCTTCATCAGCCTCCTCTGCCTCGTGCTCACAGCTGCCCTGAAACTTGATGTTTCCTAAAACGCACCATCAAACCTGCTGTGACACAAACAGCAGTAGCACATTTTAAAGTGTAAAAAACAAAGTCACAGAAGTTTGTTACTGAATATTAGCCGCTAGTTAAAAAAAACACCCAAAAGCCACAAACCACAGGAACAAAGGAGCCAAGCAGAGAGGCACGCCGCTAACAGTGGGAGGATTTCCTATCTCTGTCCACGCCAGCTTCCTGCACTAATAATCAGAGGAAGCATCCTGGCTGCAGCTGAGTGACGAGCAGAGCAGATTAAGAGTTAATGCCACACGATGCGCTCGCAGCCATTACCTGCTCTCACATCCGCCGCAGTCAACATCTGCTCATGTTTGGGGAGTCTGAAGTGAAGGGAAAGACTCAAAGTAATCACAAGTTCAAGAGTAACTTCCTTTTAACGGTACACAGACATGTGAGCTCTGAGACTTTGTCGACCTTTGTACCTCTGAACTTACAGGTTTTATTCTTCATACTTTTATCACGGAGTACAGAAATCTAGACACCAGTTTCCACAAAGATTTAAGTTCTCCTGGTTGCATATTATCACTCTAAATGGTACCCATATGTTACAAATTACCAGATATTACACGAAAAACCTAAAAAGGGTCTGCATTAGCAATTTAGTAACATTTAGAAGGTTAAATATACGTTTTTGGAGCTGATGTTGTTGAAACGTTTGAACGAACACAAAGGGACCAGAGAGAAAAGGTCAGGGCTGCTGTTTTCATGTTTCCTCTGCAGCAACCAGGAAGTCCTGACTAATGCTGCAGCATTTCTGCCGCCAGCAGCAGCTCTGACTAAATTATCCAAACTGTAAATAAGGAAGAATATGTGGAGAAGAACGTAAACAAACAAGTGTTTTAGAGTTCATTATCCCTCAGAGCGCAGAAGAAAAGGGAAAAGTCTTCCTCAGTAAGCCGAAACACGCGCCCACCTGGACGTTGTCCTCTGTGACCTCGATCTCAGCCGTGTAAACGTAGTCGACCAGTTTTCTCAGAGTCTGCCCGTCCACTTCTCTGATCTCCACCTGAGGGGCTTTGCTCTCGCTCATGTCACCTGAACACAGACACAAAAAATAAAAAAATAAAAAATGCACGACTGAGCAGAAAAACACAGGCGGAGCAGGAAAACGATGAGCTGCGGGTACCTGTGAACATGGCACAGAAGTAGGGGCTGCAGGAGGCTAAGACCACTCTGTGAGCTGGCACCTCCACGCCGCCCGCCACCAGCTGCACGTCGCACAGCAACTTTTTACTGCAACAGGACGGAGACAGACCTTTACACCTGTACAGGGTTTATGTGTAACGGCTGCAGAAAGTGATAAGAAGCTGCGACTGCTGGAGACTCAAAACTGAGAAATTTTACAAAAATAGGCAGATTTTTAGTCACCGTCACACTAAATCCTGTCTGTGACCAAGACTGTGCATCGGCACGACCAGTTTTTGAAAATCATGCTCTTTTATTTAGTAAAAACTATCTTAGCTCCGTCTACATCACACCTGCTGCAGATCTCTTTGTGCCCAACCCAACGTTTCTGATTGAAACTACTAAAGAACACTTCTGAAAGGAGGATTGGCAGATTTGGACCTGTACATTAATAAATATTATTTATCATTAACGTGGTTTTTGGACCTGGACGTGTCCAAGGAGCGCCGCCCGTGTAAAGCACAGCTCCGGCGCTCCTCGGGAGGCGCCAGTCCTGAGAGAAAATGGCGCCTCACACAAGGAAACTCCAACAGTCGCAGTCCAGTGAGAGTTTGGCCTAAACACACAATGATGACATTTTTTATTAATATTAAAGCAATTAGCACCAATTATCCATGAAGCTGAAGTGTAAAGAAAAACAACAGCAGGATGTGACCTGATGTCAGTTTTCTACTGATATTTCAAGCACATTTAGAATCCAAAGTCCTTTAAAACTGGTTCACAGTAAAAAGTTTATTGTTTTGGCTGAAAAACAAAACTTTGCTGTATTTCTGACACATTCTGAGCAACAGGACTTTGAATAACGGCGCCTGCTCGTGTTTGAACACGAACCACGGCGTCCACGCACCTCCTCAGGTCGTTCATCAGCTGGAAGGCCTTCCTGGTGTGCGTCTGGTTGAAGGTTCGAATCCCTCCGTCCACCGCGTCCTCCTCGGGATCGGCGGTGCAGTCCGGACGCGGTGAGGCCGGCGTGGCCGCCAGGCTGGTGAGACACAGGAGGCAGTGAGACGTGGATAAACTGGAGGAAGCCTGGTTTCATTCGTAAGACAACTAAAACATTCCCATAAACAGCAGAAGGTGCTCTGTATGCCTTCATAAAATGATATTAAATACACATTAATGTGCTGGATCAACCACTGAGATGTAATGTGAAGCAATAAGGGGTCAAATCAGACTTTAATTTCTATAAATAAAATTTAAATGTGCTGTTTTTTAGATCAAATAATTGCTTTATTAAGACTAAAAGGAGTCAACTTGTCAAAAAGGAGCACATCTCCTGAAATTAATCATGAAAGCATCACATTTACATAATATTTGTCATTTAAATTCATAATTTCCTTTTAACTAGAGAAAGATCTGGTACCATTTTACTGACTGGTCTTATTAGATGTTTATTTTGTTTTTTCTAACAGTTTAAAAAGTAAAGATTTTCCTAGCACTGTGTGTCTCTGCTGCTAAACAATCAACTAAGTTGAACCCAAAAGAGTCAATAAATCCCATTTACACCCAGCCTTTACTATAAACGTGTTTCCGTAATAGTTTTTGGTATTTTAATGGTTTATTGAGGGACAACCTAACCGGGGGGGAGATTAAAAAGAGAAAATAAACACCTGTTAGTGCTATTAACCAAACTGTTTTGGTAAAAACAAGTAAATCTGTAGCTCGCTGATGCAGGAAAAAGTCAACAATATTGGAAGAAATGTTAGAGGCGTTGAGTCCGGATAAGAACCAGACAGTCATCTGTTTGTCATCGGTTCATTTTTACCCCCTCCGAGTAAACAAAAAGCCGCTTTAATGCCCCAAAACACCGAGCGCGTCGTCGCGGGTCGGCTAACGACAACTTCGCTGCTAACGACTGGAGCTCGTGACAGCGACCGTTACCGCCACAAACCGCCGCTCCAAACGCGCCGCGATCCGCTTTCAGGGCAAATGGGCGACATGTTTCCGCCTTCTCGTCCGTCTGCAGCCGCGTTTCCCCGTTTCCCTGAGTGCTAACTTCGGCTCGGGAAGTTGACCGAATCCCACAGGAGCTGCCGAGCGATGCTAACCGAGGCTAGCTGCGGTCACAACACGGCTAGCTTCCGAGGAGTTCGTTTCCTAGGAACAAGCCGAGCTCCCGGAGGGGGCTGCCTGTGGAGGTGGCACGGCTAAAATGTTACAGAAGCAGCGTGAATTACAGCTTCGTAAAGAAAATAATCCACCCCAATCCACTCACACTACTGAGCCAACTCACCCTAGCGACACACCGTCCATCCTCACAGCGTCAGATACAACAGCGGGCATCAGAGAGCTGCCCGAGCGCCCTACACAAAGGTTGTGTATTAAGCAAGACGGATTACTCCGTCATCTAAAAAACGGGCAAGTCGTTGGGGTTTATGGCAGACCGTTCTAACATATAATCAAACCACATGTACGTCGATAACAATAAAGTAAAATATCACATTCGTACCAGTTGGAACGCAAATAAAACTATATAACTAACCATCTCTAGATATAATGAAATGTGTTCTAGGTCTCAAAATGAATCTAAAATATATAAAAAATTTGTGGTCATTTCACTAATTAAAGACTAGACTGGGTATATACTGTAGATATCAATATTTTAAATTTTCCAAGTCAAACATAACATTTCAGCTAATTTCTAGGACATTATCTTACTTTTCCCATTCCTGTGTTTTGATCTTACACCTTTTATATCTAGAATAAACATGAATATCCTAAATATATTTTCACAATTATTTATAACTGGTGTTTGTAATTTTGGAACTAATGTGAAAACTAGATCTCCTTGATTACATCAATGCTGATCAAGTATTTAGGGAAGCTAAATAAATATCTGGAATACCTTTTAAACCAAATAAAAACATGTATCTTACACCGTTATTAGATGATACATCGGCTTGCCAAACACCTGCGGACGCGTCAAACACAGATCATCTATTAGAAAGACGAGTCACTCTGAAGTTTAAAAAAATCCATCTAATTTATTGGCTTTTGTCTCACTTGGTATAATTGACTTAAATGCATTTTTTTAAAAACAATGGAGGTAATAAAATTAACCATTCATGAAATCTAACCAGGTGTTAATTCTTTTTGCACTTAGAAAAGTGGGTCTATCTTGCATTTTATAACCCAACAAATAATGCTATAAATGTTATACTATTCATGCTTAATGATCGGGAGGGATCGACTAACCAGATCATGCTTTGGATTTGATTTAAGAAACCAAGCATTTGATGGGAACCTAAACCAGATATTCAGGAAAGGTTTGTCATTCTGGATTAATTAAATAAACTAAGTGAAAGGTTATCATGACCAATACCTGATTGTTAATGTTGAAGTTGTTTCATATGGATATAAAAATGTTGAGATTTTACAGAAAACACAACTGCAGTCTTGAATTAAGACAGGAAGAACAAATAGATGTTCAAAACATTAAAAAGTTTTAATAATAAAAGCAGAATAAAACAAAGGGGGAGAATTACCGAAACAGTTTTAATCTAAAAAGCCTAATGTCTTAATGGCAAAGAAACACTAATACAGTAACATACAGTGAACAAATCTGCGATGTTTCTTAAAAGGAAAAAAACAAAAAAATACTTTTAAGTCTCAAAAAAAAAAAAACCTTTGTAATTAGATCAAGAAACTCAAGCTATCAAGCATCTTGCTGGCAAAGAAACACTGCCACCAACTTCTCTGAAAACCCTGAGTTCATGAAACAAAAAAACAACAAAAACATCACTTCCGGTTTGCAGGAAGAAGCAGACAACTTCACAAAAAAAAAAAAAAAAAAAAAAAAAAAAAGGTACAAGAGTTCATCCAACAACAAAACACAGTTTGACAAATCATAGGTGAAGAAACCCCTTTGAGGTGGAACAAAAAGTGACAGATGGTGTCCGGGTGATTCATTCATTCATTCAGTGGGTGATGGGCACGGCTTGTTTAGCTCAAAGACCCTGGACTGTGAGGATGTAGAGTCCAATGTGTTTCACATCATGTCTACAATATAGATGATTTTTTTTCCATTTTCATTTTTTATTTTTTTTTAGCTTTCATGGCGCCGTTAATAGCCGCCGCTGAAGCCTCCACCCCTGCCGCCGGAGCCCACACCTCCTCCCCCTCCTCCGTAAGGAGCCCCGCTCCTGTAGGAGTAATTGCCTCCCTTCATTGCGCCAAAACTCGACTGCTGCTGTCCGTAGCCCTCCCCAAAGTCACCGTTGCTGTACCCGCCTCCCATCTGACTGTCGTACCCGTTGTAGCCCCCGTAGCCTCCACCGTAGCCGTCGCCTCCGTCCCCGTAGTAGCCTCCTCCGTAGCCGTAGCCACCTTCGTAGCCTCCTCCATAGCCGCCGCCGCCATAGCCTCCTCCGTAGCCACCGCCTCCTCCTCCTCCTCTCCCGCCGCCGTAGCTCGGCATTCCTCTCCCCCGCCCTCGTCCTCCGCGGCCTCCGCCGGACATTTCCTGCTTCGTGAGCGCCTTCTTAACCTCCACCTTGTTGCCCTCGATGGTGTGGTACTTGTCGAGCACCGCCTTGGTGGCGGAGTCGGTGTCGTCGAAGTAGACAAAGCCGAAGCCTCTCCTCCTGCCTTGCTTGTCGGTCATGATCTCGGACTTCTCCACCACGCCGAACCGCGAGAAGTACTCCGTCAGGTGGTCGACCTCGATGTGGTCTTTCACGCCGCCGACGAAGATCTTCTTGACGTTGGCGAGGATGTCCGGGTTGTTGGCGTCCTCTCGTGCTATGGCCCGCTTCAGCTCCACGTTGTTGCCGTCGACCACATGCGGCTTAGCAGCCATTGCTGAATCGGCCTCCTCCGGCGTCGAGTAGGTGATGAATCCGAAGCAGCGGGAGCGACCGAGCTGCTGGTTCATCACCACCACGCAGTCGGTCAGCGTTCCGTACTGCTCGAAGTAGGAGCGGAGGCCATCGTCCGTGGTCTCCACGTTTAGCCCGCCGACAAACAGCTTACACAGTTTGTTCGTCATTGTTGTTTCTGCTGCGAAGGATGGAACCAAGAGACCATTCCTCTCCTTCTTCAATGAACGTCGGGGCGGGCCGTTTGTCCGCCTGATGACGTAGCGGGTTCCGATTGGTCGATTCTATTTGAAAAAAGAAAAAAAAAACCAACACCTACGCGCATGCGCTGTTTTGTCCTCTTATCGCTTTCTGCTCTGAAGTCTTCTTAACGCCAAATTAATGGAAAAAATCTCGACCTTTGTACATAAAACGACAAATAATACTACAATTACTCGATGTAATTTAAAGAAACAGCTACTCAGACATATTTTAATTAAGTTAAATCAAGCTTTAAATCTGAATATATATATTCTGACATCAATTTTGAGGTTTAAATCAATATAAAACTACAGATAATCACTACCTAAGAGCATAAAGGTTTCCTGAACTTATACTTTTTGACAAATTCACAGAATTTCAGCCCTTACTACTTAATTAGAAATGTCACATTTCTGTAGCTATATTATGGGATCATTTTCTCATAGTAAGTCAGTAAATGTGACCAAACTCAGTTTTGAGCCTTTTTTTCCACTAGAGGACATTATATCAGCAGATGCAGCAGCAGATAAAATAAATGAATCTTCTCAACTCTTCACATAAAGCCTGAACAGGCTAAAGAACAGCTTCTTCTGTAGGGTTCATGAACTCTTATAGCTTAGTTTATTAAATGATCATTTATTTAGTTTACAGTAGCATGGAAAAAAAAATCAATTAATGTCATTAAATTACATTTAATCTGAATTATCTCCTCCTAGTGAGGTTATTAACAGATGATCATGTTTTAATTCACAAACTCTGGTCCTCAGGGGCTGATCTGCATGTTTTAAATTTTTTCTTACTTTAGAAGAACTGATTTAAATGTTTCACTTGATGAGGTTCTGGAGAATTTAATTCAGTAAGGAGGGAAATAAACCACATTAATGAGGTGTTTGAAACATCCAGGACAGCCTCCCTTAAGGCCTGGAGTTTGACACAATATTTCTGTTTTTAAACCAAAACTGGTTGAATCACCTGTACAAGAACTGATTTAAGATCATTTTATTAATCAATGATGATACCCAACTCAGTCTTAATCAAGACTCGCATGTCAGAAACCCAAATATATATATTTTTAATTTAGTGTGTCATCTGCTGAGGGTAAAAGAGACTCATTTTTGAGTTTCAAGCTTTATCAAACTTAAAGAAAGGTACCTTTTGAAAATAAAAGTAACAAGTCTTTTGATATAAAGATAAAAATTTATTATGCATTCATAAAAAAATAAACCACGTCCGACATTATAGTTCATCCTATGGAAATATCCGAAATCGCCACGCACATAATACCTAAAAAAAACAGAAACAAGAACATTTACACTTCAGTTAACTACAAAATGGCTCCGCTTCTCCAAAAGCTGTAAAAATTACCAGAGTTAAACAATTAAAAAAGGAAAAAAAAAAGTCTTTAAATAATCAAATTGTGAGGTTGTGCAGCACTAGAAGGTTCAAATTTCTTTCAATTTATGGCACACAATTGAGCTTAGATTCATTATTATAAATAAATAAGAACATCAGTGTTTTAGCTGCTCCTGACCACAGCGGTCAAGCTCTGTCGTCGTGGAAACGGACTTCACCTGAGGAGCAGAAGACACACCACTCCCGGGTCCTGATCAGCACGGAGACACACACACCCCGCCACATTCAGGGTTATGTCCTCCTGTCCAGGTTACCGTAGCAACCTGGAGAAAGTGGGAGAAAAACAGGGATGAGCAAAGGCGGAGGAGATCTGTTTCAGGAGACACCAATTTACTTGTTCCATAATTTCACTTAATTGCGGAACAAAAAGCGTGTCCCCTTAAAGTTCACAGTAGATTAAGCAAAATCCACCCCCCATAACTATATATATATATTTTAGTTAGTATATGTAAGTTTAGCTACATAAAAAGGCGTATAGCTGGCTTAAGATTAAATAACGGTGCACTTGTGCACCATCTTAAATATAATCCATACATTGTTGACCAACACAGAGTGAAGACAGGTTGATTTACATACCTAGTTTGCTGGATGTGGATATCCTAAAGAGATATTTCAGACTCCTATCACAATCGACCCCAGGTAATCAACAGGGTCCTGATGTAGCCTACAAACAAACTGCTACGGCTATTTTGGCTGGAATAGCCTACTGGAATACAAGTAAGAACACCTAAATATAGGAATAATCAAAGATAATTATCACACCCCTCAAAGTCCACATATAGTTGTAATAAAAAAAGGATAAATATGAGTCATATCAGCAATAGCCAATACCATGAATTTAAAATAAAGTCACACCCTACAAAGCCTACATGCATTGGCCGTGGGCAGACTGCAACCATTTCACCCACCTGAATGTAAAAAGGGAATAAACTGGAAATGGTGTACACTAAAGCTCAACAAGACGACGGCATAAAACCTGTGGATAAACTTGAGGAAGCCTGGTTACATAAGTAAGATAACTAAGCTAAGTGGTAGAAGGTTTTATTTAAAATGAACATACATAGGCATACCAAAGTGTTTCAACAATAGGTTTTGTTCTCCAGACATGAAAGAGTACAATATACATGTGATATTGCGACAGGTAAATGGAAAAAATTGACAATATTTAGACTGACACTACTTTCGGGTGCAGGCCGGGGAACTAAAAAAATCCTGCAGGTTTCGCCCCTTTGCTGGAAGAAAAAAACTTATACAAAAACAAATAACCAGAATCAAACATGCTTTCTTATTCTCATACATAGGAAAGGGGAGGAAAAAAAACAAGAAGTTACACTAAATTTACTCTAAACAAACCACCCCTCCCGCAAAAAAAATAAAAATCCAATTCTTAAAAGTCAAATGTTAAAAATAAGAACTTCGCACCCCAAAGAAACAATCCTACATGGAAATAAAGCTGAGAAACAAGCGAACGCAAATAAAAAAATAAGAATTCAACTAGGTACATAAAAAAGGGACCTGTAAGTGTGAACGACTTCTTCATTTGTGTCCTAGATGAAGAGCAACAACAGCTGCTGGTTCTAACCAGGTGTTCTGGGAGGTGACCTTCCTACCTGTTTGGGTATTTGAGGTCTTGATTAGGGTTGATGGGGAGGGGGGTCTCGGTCTCTGCCATGGTTGGATTTCACGGCAGACGTCCCGATTCTTAGGGGGGGATGTTTGCGTCCAAATCTTGGCTGTGTGTGGAGAAGGGGGGGTAGTCGTTCCAGCTGTGCAGTCTCGTTCAGTAGCCGCCGCCGCCGTAGCCCCCCCTGGGGTAGCCGCCGCCTCCGCCGCCTCTGGTGTACGGAGCGGCGCTCCTCTGGCCCCCGAAGGGCCCCTTCATGGGCCCGTAGCCGGAGGAATGCTGGCCGTAGCCGCTGCCAAAGTCGTTGTAGCCGTTACCACCGCCATAGCCGCTCCCCTGGTCGCCATAGCCACCCCCATAGGGTCCGCCGTACCCTCCGTAGCCGCCACAGTTGTAGCCTCCGCCATTTCCATAGTTGTAGTTTCCGCCATAATCTCTGCCGCCGTAGCCATTTTGATTTCCTCTCATGCCTCCTCTGCCTCTGCCCCTCGGCGCCATTCCGGTTCTGCTGGCCGCCTGCATCTCTTGTTTCGTCAGGGCTTTCTTCACTTCAACTTTGTGTCCATTGACGGTGTGGAACTTGACCACCACCGCCTTGTCGGCGGCGTCGTGGTCGCTGAAGTAGACGAAGCCGAAGCCCCTCTTCTTTCCGGTCTCCTTCTCCGAGATCACCTCGGATTTCTCGACCGGGCCGTACTGAGAGAAGTAGTCGGTCAGATGCTGCTCCTCGATGTCGTCCTTCAGCCCGCCCACGAAGATTTTCTTCACCTTGGCGAGAGCCTCGGGCTTGTTGGCGTCTTCCCTCGCCACCGCTCGCTTCACCTCGACCGCGTTTCCGTCGACGGTGTGCGGCCTGGCAGCCATGGCGGCGTCGGCCTCCTCCGGCGTGGAGTAGGTGACAAAGCCGAAGCAGCGGGAGCGCTGCAGCTGCTTGTTCACGACGACGACGCAGTCGGTTAGAGTGCCGTACTGCTCGAAGTGTTTGCGCAGGCCATCGTCGTCGGTGTCCACGTTCAGCCCACCGACAAAAAGCTTACAAAGCTGATCACTCATGGTTTCTTTTTTAAATTGCGAGCAGCGAAGAGCCGTCTGAACTGAACAAAGCGACGATCTCAAGATGGCGGCCGAAGAACTACGCAGCTGTATTTATAACAGTCCGTGACGTCACATCTGTAACGCCTTTTCCGCTCATTTCTGTGAATTTTGGGAATAAAAACCAGATTTTTAAAACGTTTCTTATAATCTAAAAAGGCATGTATCCTACGTTTTGTGAGAACTGTTTTTGTGTCAAATTATTGTACCTATGTATAAACTGATCTATATTTTTATTTACGTTATTACGCTCTTAAATAAAATGCAATATCAAACAAACTGTATATTATAACTCTATACAATAAGTGGCATCAACTGTTAGTGAAAGGTTGCCATTTTAATCTAAAATATTAAAGCTCATAACAGAAAAGGTCATAATTTATTTAATAATAGAGGTCAAAAATCATTGTTTTCCTAATTAGGATGGTAAGAGAGTATAAAGCTTTTTTACAGTCTGAACAATATTTTATTATCAATATTTCACATAAAGTAATCAATGGCAAAATGGTTAATTTTTTCTGCACCATTACTGTCTATGAAGCAATTAGGTGTGATCACAAAATAAAGGGTTTGGCACAAAGATTAAATTGAATCAATCATTCCTCCCAATCAAGCCTTTTGCTTCTTTACTACCATGAATTCAACTTTACAGGTTCCCGGAGGACATGATGATGAGCATTAAACCAAAGCTCTGCTTGAACTCAGGTTATCTTAATTTATTCTCACGGTTTGAAGACGCAACGCTCGGGTTTCCTGTCTCAGCAGAAACTGATCTCATCACACCCACAAGTTTATGGTGAGGCCTAATTGAGGAGAGCAGACACTGGAAACAAAAACAATGAATGCAGAGTTTCACTGAAGTCTTTATGAGGCAGATTGCTGAAGAAACAACCCCCATTTCTATTCTACCGACACAATCATGAGTTTGTTCTTTACACATACGGTTCATGGACACAAATGAGGTTAAGTTTAGCAAACAAACAGAAAAAAATGAACAAACCTCTTATCTGCATTTTGTAAACTCCCTGTTTACAGCACATATCATACAAGGTGAGACTAAGTCATGTTTACAGATTGACTCAAAAGTTGTCGACTTTTCAGATAAGAGCCGAACCTTTATTACACACGTGTTGTTGGTTAATTGTGACTCCAATACAGGAAGATTATGTACTTTTGTGCCAGGTAACGCCTGTTGTTTTTGTCCTGAATGCAGGTAAAGTATTGGGTAAAAACGCAGAAAATAAATCTAAAATATCTAAAATTCTGTTGGTTCTTTTTCTCTCTCTAGAAAAATAGTAAACAGAGACTTAATGGGCGATGTAAGATTGACTAAAATCTCTGAGCTTTGAGAGAAGATAAACATCTTTTTGTCCAAAAGGAAGACACTTTGTTCTTTAAAAATATGCCATGAAGTAACAATCACTAATGGTCAAACTGTTAGCTTCTCCAGGAATAAATGACCTCAAACAGCCTGGTAAACTGAGAATATGGAAGCCTGTTTGACGTTCATAAACACACAGGATTTCCCACAGAAATATTGCAAATCCATCATCACTCCAGAATGAATACATGAGGTCGATCAACTCCAAGTACTACATGCTTTAAACCAGAAGTCTACTGCAACCCAAACTAGGCTTCTGCCTCAGTAAACAGGGAGATAAATTTACAAAACTCCTCCAAACACCACCTAAAAAATGACTAAAGGCAGAGGATGTGAAGAGAGTATGTTACACAGATGTGGCCAAAAAGACAAACAATAAAAAACAAGAGTTAATCGAAGTTAATGCATGTTTCTGCCTTGCAGTTTGTGAAAAAAGTAAAAACCATTTGTAAAAGGAAACAAACTCCAAAGTAACTCTTAACAAGTATTTTATTATTTGTTGTAGTAAAATCAAACATCTAACTAGCAGTTTTCATCCAGTCCTTTTCTCTAGACATAATAATATTCAGAGTAAAGGCCTTTAAGATAATGAAAATGTTGATAGTCCATGTGCTTGGATGGATCAGATCAAACAACTTCTAGCCACATCTAAAACACAGTCTGAAAGAAGAGCCCTGTTTCAGTGAAAGAAATGGCGGGAGATGGGTGAACATGATCATCTAGCAGAATGGAGTGGTTGTCGAAGGGTCTCGGTTTGGGAGGAGGAGGGGCGGCGGCACTGGATCACAGCTCCACTGGTGGCTCTGAGTGGGCCTGGTCTCTGAAGATGGACAGCAGGCTATAATTTGATCTCGTTAACACTAAGAAGCACCATCCGAGAGATCACATGATGTAGACTTTCTCTGCCTGAGAGAAGTTGAAGACTTCTTTGGTTCTGGGACACACCACTTTGTCATCTTGGCGGATGGAGAGAAGGGACTGGGAGACAAAAATAGGCAGAAAAAGAAAAAGACATTACAGATTTATACGGCTGTCAAACGCACAGAAGCGCATCTTGCTGAGTACTCACATTGTAGCCATAGACGTATCCATTAGGCAGCATCATAGGAGGATTGTTTTCGTTCATGACCTCCCCAGAGATCTTACAGACTAGTCTAGAGTTGGCACAGTGAGCCATAGGTAGCGGCTGAGCCAGCTTGTTAAGAGATTTACTGCACACGGGGCAGTCTGGGTTTTTAGAGCTGCCATCCTCTTTGTAGCATTGACTGAAACAGAAGGTTAAGGATCAGACTTTAAGTGTCTTTTAGTGAACGTATTTTTGTTTTTTCCTATATGGTGGTAAAACGAAGACAGCTTATTTAAAATGATGCACATTCTGAAATCTAAAAAGTTCATATCCTGGGGAGTCTTCTCTAAGAAGAGTGGGAGGAAAGGCCTTTCCATCACAAAGTCGGCTCTCAGTCACGTGGCTGCAAGATGAAAACTGCATCATTTTTGTTTGCATAGCTTCGTCTGCCCCAAACACAAACTTTTTTACACAGAGGTTTGCACCAAATATCGTGTGATTGGTCAGAAGTTGTTGTGCAGAAAAGCCGGTGAGCTTTAATGGAATTAATTTGCTTCTAATGCTCCACTGAGAACTCACAGGAGAAAATCCAGCCGTCTTTACGACGGTTCCAACAAAACTTATAAACCTATGAACTTAAAAAGACAGCAGAGACACGGGCGGCTCTTTGTGGCTGTGGTGGCTGGGAGGAAGTGCGCCTCGACCGGGCGGCGCCGGGACACGTTCCCTTCGTGCGCTGTCATATTCACAAAGCCAAACAGCGTGTACTGTCTCAGTCTGTTTAATAAACACGTCTGGTCGTGTTAAAGGAAGCAGAAATCTGTACAGGCACAGGAGCGTTGAGAAGCCGGTGGGAAGAAACCAGTTTTAACGCTGCAGGAGGAGGGAGGAGCTTCCTGGGAGTTCTGATCCAAATGTCTCGTGTATGATGAAAGGTGTATGAGAAAACAAACATCTCGCAACAATGTGGCCACGAACACACTTGGTGACTTCTTATGGAGTACGCTGGAGCCTTAAAGCTGTTGTCAGCCTCCATGAGAAGTCACAAAATCAGGGGTTTGTGCCGAGTATCGTGTGATTGGTTAGAAGTCTGTGAGCGTGTTTAGTTACAGAAAAGCTCTTGGACTGCGATGTTGTCATTTCTGCTTCCAGAAACCAGTTGTTGGTTGTAGTGCGAGGAAGCGACATGGACAGTTTTGAAGAGGAGTTAGCAGAATTAGTTCGAAAATACGTCCATCTGGTCGATTAAGATGCAAACAACAGATCGTCCTCGTCCTGCTCATCACCCAACATGTTCACCTTCTCCTCATCACTTGTGAACACATGCTCTGAGTGTTTCGTGGACGATGAAAGGTTTGTGTGAAAACGAACATCTTACTACAACGTGACCGCGAACAGACTTCTCGTGGAGTATGACGGAGCCTTAAAGGATACGGTGTCTTGATGGCAGACAGACCAGCCTGTAGGGTGATGGTGAAGACAGAGTTGTTGCCCAGCTGGTGAAGTCTGTAGTTGTCATATCGGAACTGCTGGATCAGCATCTTCCAGCGAGCTGGATCCAAAAGATCCTGAGGAAGCAAAAGACAAAAACAAGATCTTTGAAGTTACTTTAATTAGTTAGTTTCATTTAGACAATATAACCTAATGTAATGGAGAGAAAAGCCTAAAGGGGATCTTCAATCACCAAGGAATCCAACATTTAGACCTATTAGTCAGAATCAGGGAAGCATTAAAAGCTGAATGTACAGAAAAGTGCTTTAACACGCTTTAAAAGAAAGAAATGGTAGAAGGAACTTCAGTTTCTCTTCCTAACTAATCTAACAACATATCAGTGGTTAGAAATGATGACACTGATGCACAGATCACAGAATATGTAAACTACTTCTATAAACTGAATCATTAGGTAAAAAAAGGCTTTGAATTTTTCACACAACTACTGAAACTGTAAAATTTAGTGTTGACGCTTTATGGCAAATATAAATTTTCTCCTACTTTATTTTCTACCATGTAAGACATGCAATCAATTTATCTTCAACAATAAATCTTTTCACACTCTTTATTACACCCTGCTCCTGCCATCTTTAGATTATTGTGTTGAATTTGGGC
This sequence comes from Kryptolebias marmoratus, assembly GCF_001649575.2. Taxonomy (NCBI): domain Eukaryota; kingdom Metazoa; phylum Chordata; class Actinopteri; order Cyprinodontiformes; family Rivulidae; genus Kryptolebias; species Kryptolebias marmoratus. The sequence continues at coordinate 24,633,217 of NC_051438.1, read as the reverse complement.
TAATGCATACAAAAGTTCTTTACAATAAATATGCTCAATACAAAAAAAAGAGCAATAATGTTTTTTCAAATCACAACTTATGAAATTTATGGATTTGGTACAATTTAAAACTGCACAGGTGATGTTCAAAGCCAGAAATAAGATGCTTCTAAAGAATATTTAAAATTTATTTACGACCTGAGAGGAAAATGTCATTTAAAGCCACCCTGTGTTCGCAGCACTCTTAAAAGCGTGTGTATATCAGTTCATGGAGTGATTCTGTAAAGAGTGTGTATGTATTAAGCTTTAATCTGTAGGTGATATAAGAGTAACTTTGTACCTGCAGGTATATCGATGTATGTGTAGGTGCACGTACAGTTATATATGCATGTATGGATGTTTATAAATATATCAAATCACTATTTTGAATCAGAATTTGTAAACTTAGGGGCAGGACTGGATAAGCCATTGCTTCTTCTTGCTCCCCTTTTTGTTTTGTTTGCAGAATATTTTAGAAATATTAACGTTTTTATTTGTTTTGTTGAAATTCTAACTGTTTTAAATGAAAATAAATAAATAAATAATGATAAAACTAAGCAACAAAGATAGTTAGCAATTACACCATAGGAATGCAAACGCAGTCATTTAAAATGAACTTGTATTATTTAAGTATTAACACTTTTCTACTTTCTTTAAAGCAAAAAAGTGAAAGCACCTCTGTTATGATGTCAATGGTAAGGAGACTAAAGCAGCAAAAGAAACTGAATTGATCTTGTTAAAACACAACATGGCCCTCTAGTGGCCTGACTTGTGCCATAACACCTCTGTTCACTGATTGAGAACTATGTATCAAAAAAAGAGCATAAATTGATATTTACACATTATGTTATGAGCTCTTCTCATACGTGACCACACAGTGAACAGAAACACTGGCTGACCTTGTATGGGGAGATGTGTGTGTCTGATGGGAAGGCCAGCATGCCCATCACCTGCCGAACCTCATCCAGCTGCCCCCCTTCTGCTTGGCTGAAGTGCTTCCTTGCATGCCTGGTATAAACACAAGGACCCATAAACTCAGTAAGTTACACTGTAAAGATATGACAATGTGTGTGTGTGTGTGTATGTGTGTGTGTGTGTGTGTGTGTGGGCCTCGTGAAGTACCGGACAGCATCCATGCGCTTGTTTTGTCTGATGAGCTCAATAAACTCCTGGATTCTCAGACTGAACTCCAGACAACTCTGTGAAAAAAAGAAATAAGAAATACTGATGTTACGTTGAAACCAATGAAAGTACAACAAACCTCATGTTTTGTTTTGTTTTCTTACCATAAAACAAGAATATTATATTATTATACAAATGTTTCAAACAAGACATCCCTTCCATGTTACAGGGAGCTGTTAAAATTGCCTTTTGGAATAAAAAATACATGCATCTAATTGGTTGTTGCTCAAAATCTAGGGCAGGTTGCCTCAAGACTTTATCCATAGTTTCTCCAGGCCAACTTTTAAATGACCCCCTACATGTTAACAGTGTTTATGCACTTTGGTAAAACAAGCTCATCGAGGTATAAAAGCTTAGTGGAAAGGAATTATGGAAATGCAGCCTTTTTGTGGCTGGTAGAGTTCAAAAATCCTAACTTAAAAGTATGATTTTTGTGTTTTATTCATCTGTCATTAAGTTTGGCACACAAAAAAGAGCAAGACGTTTTATCTGAAATGCCATCTTCATTTATAAAGCACCTTCATCTTGCGGAGGCGGGACTTGTTGTCATGGCACCAGGCTAAGCAGGTGGCTGTCTCCTGCCTCTCCAAGGACTCCTCGACCTCCTTCGCAGTGAGGAACATCTCGATGTTCACCAGATCCTAGGAACGAAACACAAACACTCATCAGGTAAACAGCTTTTTTATCTATAAAGATACATAAACAGCTATTTCTGACAACGAGTTCACTTTCCTTTGACCGTATGTTTTTAAAGTTACCTCGATGCCACTCTGTCTGGCCAGTTTGACAGCCGTGGTATAGTAGCCGCAGCGCAGCAGATGCTCCACCATCATGCGGTCCATGCGTTTTTTCTTCCACAGGTTGACGGAGGCTGGCTGATCGCTGCTGTGCTCCTTCAGGTGCTCGATGCGACGCTTACACAGCTTAGCGCTCTCGTCTTCTGCTTGAATGGACTCCGCAGCCTTTGAGAAATACACATAAATGCTTCATATGAGCTGATCGCTGGAGAAGTTCAAACCTGAACTAGTTATGTTGGTGTTTGTGCAGCGCAGACAGATTTTTATCTCATCACACTGTATGCAATCTTCATGTTTTTACGTCATACGGTGCCAACAGCATCCTTTGTTGACAGGGCAGTGAGAGATGCAGACAAGATAGTGCTGTGCTAACCTCGTTAACAGAGACTTTTGATGTAAAGACAGACGTACAGTAACCCTGTGCAGTTTTTTTTAAAACATCTTCAACATACATGGCAGCACTTCACAGTAATATAAATGTTCTGCTTCTCATATTTTCACTGCAACGACCAATGTGTGAAAAATAAGTCAAGTGCAATGAAGAGCAGTGCTGAAAAATGGTCTAACTCTATTAAACACCAACACTTGTAAACAAAAGGTGCAGCTTAGGCTCTAAATGTGTTTGAATGGAGGGTCACTCCACAGTTTGTAGGGCTCAGCTTCCAAACGTCGGCACGCCTCACCTTCCTCTTCAGAGCGCTGAGCTTTTCGACCACGCCGTCCAGCAGTGACACCACGGAGTCGACCACCGGGAAGCTGCTGAGCGTCTTCTCCAGCTCCGCAACCACCATGGTGACGTGGCTCGTCTCCCTGTCGATGTTCTTCTGAGCCGCTCTGAAGCGTTTGTTCAGAGTCTCATACGGCACCTGCAAAGACATTTCGTTTCGTTTAGACAAGCGTTATTTGCTGCAACCCAAAGAGAGAATCTGTAGTTTTAGAAACTGTGATTCATGTTGATAATGTGGAGATTGGTTTGTGGCTGACAATGGAAAAAAAACTCATTTAGATAAAACTGCTGTCATGAACCATTTACATATTTACTCCTACTTGTTTGTTGGTGCTTTTTTACAAAACATAAGCATTGCTATCACCTGCCATTAATATTTTTGCCGGTTTCTGTGTGCATGTGTTAGTTTGTCTGTAGTGTTAGCAAAATATCTCAAGAATCACTGGACTGATATTAATGAAACCCTCAAAGTAATCGCTGAATGAGCATTTACAACTTTTGGAGTTTGCCTCGTTCAAGATGGGTGCTGCAGATAAGCAACCTCAGCGAACACGGAGATCGCTGTAACCCAACCGATTTCACAGATACTGAGCTCAGATTTGGTGTGGTAGTAGCTGAAAGTCATCCCCTGAACACAGTCTGAGCGCTGACAGATCACGCCTAACCTTATCTACAAGGTTTAAAGAAAACTCTTGTCTTAGTTCCAGGCTCTGGCCTGAAAAGCAGCAGGCCGTATGCACATCTTCAGGGAACGAAAGGCCTTGAATTTTTCATGGTTTTGCAATGCACACAACGTTAATCAATAATGTATGAGCGTGAACTGAAATGAACAACAATCTACAGTTTAAATAAAATATTTGCTCTGATCAAGTGTAATACTTGCATTACTGGGTTAGTTCAGACTTAGGACCTTTATTATTTACAGCACTGGAGTCACATCATAATGAATATGGTGGTTTTTCTTTGATATTTGGTGTAGTAAAGCAACAAAAACTCTCTCTGATCAAAGAATATCCATCTTAGGTTAAGGTTTAGATGAAGGATTTCAAAGAGCTTAAAAGGAGTCAGCAGTACAAAGTGTGCGAGCAACATAAAATGGCAGCATCCTTTTCACATCTTAAAAATAACCCCCCAGCTTCGGCAGTTCTTCCACACAGACGATTGATTTACTTTTCCAAACCAGTTTTTTTATGACCCTTCTTGGTTGAATAAAAAGGCTGGTTCTGATCAGCTGAGAGGATTTCGCTCTTCCTCTCAGAGTGAAGTTAATTTCACAGATCACCAGGATCGACAGGGGAAATTATGTAAATGCCCCCACTCTCCTCGACAGAGAGTCTTGTTGGGATTTAGGAAATCCATTTCTAAACCAAGAACAGAATGAGACCATATGTTTCTGATATGTAACTGTGCTTCATAACAGATGTACTCTGAAGAACAATCTGAACTATCTTGTTGGCAGAGAGAAAAAGAATACTCTGTCAGCTTATCCTGCATGTTTTTGCTGTGATGGCAGAATCTAGAAGGGGATTTGGCTCATTTTGTTTGGATAACAAATATATTTTTCTGTAAGTGTCAACATTTATGCACTCCAGCACTTATTTAGTTCCTTTTAGGTACACCCCTTAGTTCCTTTGAAAAGAAAAGATGGTGTAAAAAGAATGACCTCGTGGCATTAAAATGAAGGAAGGCAAACTACATTTACATTTTTACATACACAGAACAACTGGCGACTGTATGCTTTGTACCTGATCACAGACTTTATCTCACATTCTGGATCAATATATCCTTACTGGTAGAAACTGTCTCCGTAAGCAAAATCTCTCTCTACGCTTGATTTATCAGGAGACACCGAGGCTGTCAGGGCAGGCCATAATCACAGACAATTACACCAACATTACAACTACTGACCTTATTCTAAATAAGACATCATTTCAAACAATGCATCGCAAGAGTTAAATAAAGAATATATACTCCTTATAGTTTATTTGGATAATTGCTCAGTCTGAAACTGACCATTTTGGGGTTAAATGGTTAGAAAATTACATTTTCATGGCAGGATAAAAAGACCTAATAGGTTGAACATTGCTGTTGATGGGGTTCCTACAGATTCTTACTTCTAATCAAGAATTTTACTATAAAGTTTTGCCATTCAATTATTTTAAGGCCATTTTAAATGCAATGAAATTTCAAAATTCTGATGAGATGCTTGATCTTGTAACTAACATTTCTTTGTAGGGCCTTGGTTTAAACAACAGAAGCCACAAAAGCATTTTGGATGATTCTAACAGCGCCTGTGTGACAATGCATGATTTATCTTTTATATTTTTTTTTACAGCAACACTGGAACAGACACAAAGAGCCCTGCTGCAAACTCCACATTAGTTAGTAAAATTAATCACAGTACCTGCAACAAATACCTGGCTTATGCCATTGAGGTCTGAATTGTATAAATCTGCAACATCAAGCAAGTATTTCCTCCAAATTAGACACTAGTAATATTCAAATATCCATCCATACCTGTGCATTCAAATATGTTGCTATTTTTACATTTTTGCATCATTCTTTCCTTTAATAATGTACTGATGTGACATCCACAAGGACATACCTCCAGCACCTTTAGTCTTTTTATAGTAATATAAATTAAAAAGGTGTTCAGATGTCTGTGCCAGGCTCCACTGAAGCATTTTTCTTTATTCTGCACAACGCAACCAGCACTGCTCTCCTATGGATGACTCACATTTGATGCCAATTATAACCATCAGTCCTGTCTTAAAATGGTGCCCATCACCATCCTCCTCCTCCTCCTCCTCCTCCTGCAGCAGCAGCAGACACATCCCCTAACCGCCACGGCCGTGCACTTCGACACAAAACCGACTCCGGCACCGCAAACATCACGCAACACGAACGCTGCCGATACACCGATACTCACGGCGGGGCTCGGGGAGAGGACTCGGCGGCGGCTGAGGACACCGGGGACACCGGGGACTGGGTGTGTGGTGGTGGTGGAGGGAGGGACGGAAGCAGCACGGACCCGTCTGGGCTCGTCTGTTAGCGGCGCAGTACCGCTGTGTGGAATGGAGGAGCAGCGCGTGTGCGCGGCGGCCGGCCGGCGGTCGTTTCTCCCCCTGGCCGTTTTCGAAGTGCGGAGAGGCGGCAGGAATCCGATGGCACTGCGCTAAAACTCACGGGGCAGCGTCGGGACACACACACACACAACCATCCGCCCGGTCCATGTCCCGGTCCTGATTTCCCCAGCCCGACGCTTTCCGGTAGGCTGCTCGGGGTTTTTAATGCAGAGACGCAAAGATGGCCAACAGTAGTTTAACGGAGCTAACGTTAGCAGGCTAATCACGTCTGCATGCCATTTCTTTGACGGCTTTTTTTTTCCTCTGAAAGGACGAGCAACCATGTTGTTTCAGGCTCTGCTCTGCCTGTGATCTCTATAATTTTAAAAACACATTTATAGTTTTTATTATAAAAACACCCAGCTGTTAGATCGGATCACACCGCTGAACGTTAAAGGCTTATTCCGTTTTAACTGACAAGTTCTCCTGTTTAAACACCATCCAAGCCCAAACCTAAGCTAACAGATGATGTTTATTTATTTATTTTTTATTTTTCTGACGACCCGTCGCCGATAAGACACAAAAGTATGTTATTTTTTTTAAATCATCTGCTATCTAATGATAAGCATCCAACCAGGTGATCCTCTGTTTAAAGGTCCAGGTAGCTGTTGGGCTAGCCATGCTAACGTTAGCCTCCCTGCTAAGTCCCCGTCTTCGCTAACCGATAAGCTAACAGCTCGCATTTCTCAAACCGCATCGGGCATCCTGGTGACATTTTTAAACGTCAGACTATCGATAAGCACCGGTTTCCGCGCTGTTTACCTTCAGGGTGGGATATTCCTGGACTTTGAGAGCCATGGACAGTTGAGATGCTGTCTCCTGAACAGCCATCTTGGTTTTGTGGTTTTCTTGTGGTTGTTTGTGTGTTTTTTTTTCCTCCTCTCAGCTCAGAATGGCTCCAGTGTTCACTACCGCCATCTTGTGACACGGTGCCAGTATTGTGCCTGAGTTTAGCCAATTTTTAAACATGTATTTTTCTTTAAAAGGGGTTTAAATTAAAGGTTATCAGCTGGTGATTGAACCCTGAGCAAGAAAACAATCAAAATCCATTTCAGGGCCCTAAATAAAAGGGAAAAGGATTGCACATTTATTGTTGTTTGTGGCCTTGTCTTTTGCACCCAAGTTCTCTGGATCCTTTATTTTATATATGCCACATAATAAAAAGGCTCTGGAGTTTTTGAAAACTGTTAAACTATTTGCCAACACAGTCCTTAACAGAGGATTTAGCTCTTTCTTATAGGTCAATTTCTAAAAAGACCCCTTCAATAATTTCAATATGTTATTGGAGCATTTACAAAAATACTAATTAGCTCTGAGATCTACCTGATTTTAATATATATATTTATATAGATTATTTAGAGCTTTTAGACAGCCTTTTCAGTCCTATCTGAAATATGTGAAGCTGGCATCAATTACAAAATAATTAGAAAAAAAATCTGTTTCATCTGTCATTTAACACCATCCTCTTAAAATATAAAACTAAAACTATATTAAAACTCTGAGAGAGAAAACCTCTGCCAAGGCCAAGTGCCTCAGTGAGTTATTTACACACAGAAGGACTTCAGTTTAACAGGATCCGAGATGATAAGTTTTCAGCTACAAATATTGTCGGTAATGCTGGAAATATTTGCTGATTTGACGACGTGACGGAAATCTTCCTTTATTTTGATTAATGAGGGGAAGTTCCCTAATTAAAGAGTATGACTGCTTAATATCACAATGAAACACAATGTTTTGTTTAGTGATCTGGGGTTTTCTGTTTATAGTCATTTTAAAATTTTTATAAAATCTTTTAGATCACATGTGTCATATCAAGGCCCACGGGCCAGATGTGGCCCTTGGTAACATTTTATCTGGTCCCTAAGATAACATTTAAATTTTATTAGACCCAGCCCTTCAGTTTGTGACAAAACTGAGTCTCATTTTGCTTAAAACACTGAGCCTATTTAGTGAAGTCTTCTCGTGACAATGACTTTGAAGCCAAGAAAATTAAGATTTCTCAATAATTTTCGATTTTTGACAAGGAAAGAGCAACAGAGAGCATCAGATGGGAATGATTAAACTCTTGCTGACAAACTTCCAGCCAAGAAACGATATGTGATATCTGACTAGAGTTAATGTGCATCTTTAACTCAAGTGTCTGCTTCAGCGCATATTGTCTTTTTTAGTATTTTCCTCTTGTTTCAAAGTTAATGTTAGTAGCTGTATGATTGGATTTTTGCTGTTGGCTTTTTAGCTGTTTTAATGGAGAAATATTAAGGATGTCTTTAAGTTAAGTCTACTTTTCTTTGTTCATTAAAGTGTGTTTGTTTTTAATTCTATATAATATGCAACTGGGAAAAGGTATTTGACATTTCTATATGAATGATTTGACATATTACAACTAAAACCAGGGTTAATTTATGTGTTTTTTTCAATAATTATTGATCCAGATTGGCCCTTGGCTAGGTTCAAGTTTTTATTTTGGCCCATTTGTGTGACTGAGTTTGACACCCCTGGTTTAGATGATAAATAAAACATTACAAACTATAATAATTAAAAACATAAAAATCAGTTTGTAGGGAATCTCCCATTCATGGTGTAGCTGCAGTTCTTCCTGCGTTGGGTGAGCAGCCTCCCCTCAGCTGCAGTCAGCATGTTGTCATTGGCTTCAGGCCAGACTCAGGCTGTGCTGATTGGTCAACAACAACTCCAGTCACTTACAATTGGCTCGTTGTCCGCTGCACGTCTCGCCCACTTAGCTTTGGGACAAACAGTGGACACAGAGAGGAAGGTGATGCAAGGTTTGTCATGTATTTTTGCCCCGTATTAAACACTTCCTGTATGTAATCTGCGTGTGCGTGTGTGTGGGGTTTATATGAATTTACTGGCTGTGCTGACACCTTTCTTTGCACCGTGTTACAGGTCTGTTGACATAACTCTGTGCCAAGCCAAAGAAGGTGGAATAACTCTGAGTGCATGTGCAGTATGCATGTGGGTACGACTGTTTGTTCATCTCACAGGATGAATAACCACCCTGGGTTTATTTTTGTTTATCTGTGTACGGTTTGGGTAACAGAAGGGTTGTTCTTAATTCATGTATTTCCACTTATTTAAAGATGCATTTTGCCAGTAACGTTTTTCTTTTTTTTCCCTACAGCAATGTAGAAAAAGTCCTCAGTTTTAACAACCAATTAACATCTAAAATAAGCGTTTATTCATAATTATAACAGTAAGTTTAAGAGGTAATCATGCTGGAAAATTATGGATACAAATACAGTTAAGCCAAAAGTTATCTTTACACTTGTAGCCTCTGGTTTAGAGTATTTATAATATTTCATTTTAACCAAAAGTCTCCTGACTGTAACTTCATTAGGTGATCTGAATGATGGACAGGTAACCAGAAGTTTATACTGCTTTTCTAATTTAACGCCAACGATCATGAAAATTCAGATTGTTTTCAGTTTAGGTCTTTTTTTTTTTTTGCATAAAGAGTAGAATAAAAAAAAACATCAATATTACTGAATATGAATTCTACACTTTATATATTTTTCCCTCCATCTCCTTCAGTTAGTTTTCTCATCGTCTACCTTTCCTTTCTTCATGTTTTTTTAAGTAAACCTATAATTTCTCCCGTCAGCGCCTCCTGTTCCACCTTCTCTTTCCCTTCAGTCTTTTACGGCAGATCGCTCCATCCTTCATGCCTGGGGGAGCCATCTCCACCTACAGTAGATTAGATTGCTACATGCTGCAGTATCTGCTCTCTTCTCCGTAGAGGCATCCACATTGTTCTGCAGTTCACTGCCAGCATCCATAAATCCAATTTGCACTTGTGTGTGTGTGTGTGTGAGAGTGTGTGTACATGCCTGGTGGCAGCAGCATTATTTCACACCACGTGTATTTGTGCTTCAGTGTGTAGTGCAATCCAAGTGTTTTATTTGCAGCTGCTTGGACGAGAATGCATGCATTACAGGTCCTTTATACAGAGCGCTTGTATTACTGAACACTTGCAGACTTTTAATTACTTGCGTCGGTGATAGCTCAGGATCTAGGTGGCTGTCGGTGTTGATAAGGCCGGGGGTTGGGAGGCGTCAGTTGGGGCTGCTACTTGTCTCGCCTCCGCCTGGTGGATCTGCTGAGAGGGAGCAGAACCATTAGACACGCTGCAGTGAATACAGAGAGAAGGGGGGGGGGGGGTGATGGAGTGTGAATGAGACTGGAAAAAGAGAAATTGGGAGGGAAAGAAGACAGAAAGTAAGATGGTGAGATAGAAAGGCAGCAGGTAGAGCGAGGGAGGTGTCTGGGCACTGATAAATACGAGGAGTAAACAGTGTGTAAGGAGTGATAAGAGGAGGACAGCATGAAACTGCTCAACATCCATCCTCGCCCACAGCGCTGGTGAATATTAATGCTCAGAACGTTGAGTCTGAACACGAGAAAGACTCAAGTGTGAAATTAAATAATTGCAATATAAGGAGGTTAATTTTTTCTTTCATCTCTCTGTGTCGCCCCCTTGTTCACCGCTGAGCTATCACAGTAGCCTCTCAGTACACAGAGATAAAACTATCTTCTCCGTGTCTTTATTTAGAAGCATTAAATCTGTTTTCTTTGTGTCCTGGGGAGCGTTTGGCTGGAGTGTAAGAGGTAGCTGGAGTGGAGTCGCCATCTGCCTCGACAACAAGATAAATGTGTTTTCTCCTAAATTTCACACCAGGTTGTCAGTTTGAATTTGAACCAAAGCATCCAACACACTGCTCCTAATAGATACAACCGTTGTGGTTAGAAGGTATGCTCCTGGATGCTGTTTTATTCCTTCTAGGTGGGGAAGTTTGTTGTCACAGAGGTATTCACCAGTCAAGAATTTAATCAGTTTAGCCACAGAACAGGTCTTAGTTATTGAATTTAATATTGTACGATTATTACGGCAAGATATTAAATCTGCTTCAGTGCTGCTTCTTTAAACACCAAAGTAGTTTACATCTAATGAAAATTTTATTGTTTTTCCTCCTTACAAATCTCCTGATCCCTTAGCAAATTATAAAGTTGCTATTTTGATCAGAACATCGGCATGTAAGCATTTTTTTCTCAGATTTGATCTTGTTTTGTTTTCAGGGCTGAGATGAATGTAAACGGGGGTCGTGTTGTTCTAGTTGCAAAGCAAAGAAAAAGGCTTAGATCTCGTTCATTTTCAGGACTGCAGAATCAGAAGGTGACTTTTACTGAAGCTTTAGGGTACAAACAACAACAACATAACAAAAGCACTTGAACCTGTGTTGTTCTGGCAAACAGAATGTAAAGGTTGTAATCAAACAGGTGATGTTGGATGAATTAAGGTCGGACAAATTAAATGATGAATTATTAATAACTAAACTGCACCCATATATGCTCATATGGTAACGTGGGGTTCAGAAATGGTTTATTCTTATAGCTGTGCCTCCATGTTGTTAGGCAGCTCCAGAACATGCCAAATATGATTTTATAACGATCCTTACACGACATTTACCATCACTAAGTTTTGTCTCCATCAGTCTTCTGGCTCAGGGTCCTCAGAAGTGTTTTAAGAGATGCTGACAAACTTCGTCTCACAGGGTTAAGCCTATCTCAACAACTCTTTATCAGTGTCGAAGAATAACTGCAGCTATTACATTTTTGGCCCAGCAGCAAAACAAACAAACAAACAAAAAAAAACAATGCTCTATTTGTTTAGAGTTTTTTGATTAATCAAACTGTCCTTGAATGCCACTTGGTCCAAAAGCAAAAAAGGTGTTGTAGTTGAAGACATTTGATGAAAACAAAGAAGAAAACATTAAACCTCTGTTTTAACCTGTAAATGTTGACATTTACAGACTTTATTGTACAATTCAATAAAACTGCTTCGTTGCAAATCTTGATCCAAACTCCCCAATTTTCACTGCCTGGGTTCCAGACTGGGGGTTGTAGAAGAGAAGGAGATTTTATTGACAAGCAGATCATGGAAATGGAGAATAATGTGCTATAAAATAAGCAGTTTTAGGTCTATATTATGCTCAGTATGCTTCTCATACCTCACTAAAATATACATGTCGGATGGATGGAAAGGTCCTTGCAACAATGGGTTAGAGGGTAATTCTGGCATCTGTTTCATGCATTGTGAGTAAATAGACATGTCATTGCTATGACAAAACAATACTATTAGAGAAAGACAAGTAATAGTATTTCTATAAGGTGGAGCCTAATGTTGTGCAATCAGCTTTGTAAAAAATATTTAAAGACTTCTGAGCCTGAATGTTACACAGCTTCCCTTTGGTTTAAAATGTGCTCAAAACACAGTGATCCGTCAAGCTGGTCAACATTCTCAAAGCAACATTAGAAACAAAAACAACAGAGCTTCAAGCATTTATACAATCTTACTGGTTTCTTGTAAAAATGAACAAACTAATACCCTCTTTGCAGAAATTCTTCCGTATTTGCCCAAACTCACAGAACAGCCATCATATCCACACTAATACAGTTACATTTTTAAGGCTATATCAGATAAAAGCATATTTAATGTGAAGCAATGGTCGATACCCATGAATAAAAGCCCTTAAAGTATATATGAAACTAATGCACAAAAACAGGGTGACAAAACACTTCCCCAAACTGACATTGAGCTGCTAGCTGGAACTAAATCTACATTTGCACAAGAGGACACAACTGGACTGAAGGGAGAGGCCTGTGTATGGTATTAAATACGAAAAACTGAAATATAATGTGGATCTAAAAAAACTGAATCAGCTGAAAGTCACTTCTGTCACTTAGTTTGAAAAGAAAAACAGGGAGAGAAAGTTTATAGTTCGGAACAACTCGCCCACTGGTTGTCTGCGACATTTACCAGTGGCAAGAATGTGACGTAACATCGTTGCTGTTAAACTAAGTTGGCAGTTTGAGAGGGCATCTGAGGCCACTTATGTCCCTGTGATTATTAAGTATGGAGAGGAGAGCTCTACTGCAAGAACAGAGAGACCCGGGGCAGGTAAAGGCTTTAAGGGCTGATCAGACCAAAGCACAGGAGTGGAAAGTTGGTGAAACTATTGTTATTACGTACACAGGGTATGTGTCTAGTGTCAGAGCAGAAAAGTGCTTTTATTTTTTTTCTAAAACCACTGGAGTTATATTTATTACCTGCTGGTGATAGGCAACAGCAGATAATGCCTCTATCTGTGTGGGTGTGTTTAATAGTTTGTCTGTTAGCGTAATATATAAAACATACCCTCTAAAGGCATGCAGACACTTTTCACAAAAAAAATCAAAAACAAAAAACAAGAATTGTTTCAGTGAGATGTAAGGGTATCAATAAATTTGTCTGTGTTATCTGCATGGCTTTAATAAATGATAAAGTAAACAAAAATATTGTGAAAATAAATAATTTGGTATTTATTTGGGCAGATTTGTTGGTACCCTTAACAAGACTAATAATCTTTGTATCTTGTTTCAAACTAAGTGTTTGACCTTAATTACTATCTCAGGAGCCTTCCAGCTTTTCATCAGCCATTCAGTCCATTTAAAGGGAACAAACAGCCACGGGGTCGTTGGTTCAGTTCTGTGCGCCACTCTAAATGTGGAGCAGAGAAAGCAAAGGTGAGAGCTGTCTGAGGAGCTCAGGATGAAGATACAAGATCTTCATGTTGAAGGTAAAGGCTACAAGACCATCTCCAAGCAGCTTCATGTTCCTGTCACTAGAGTTGCTAATATTATTAAAAAGTAAAAGGTTCAGAGGACTGTGGCCAACCTCCCAGGACGTGGACGCAAGAGGAAATGCAACCTCAAGTGGATCAGAAGGAGAGTCCTGATGGTAGAGAAAGAGCCAAGGAAACCATCCAGAACTGTTCAAGCTGAACTCCAAGGTCAAGGTACGCCACTCTCTGATGGTGTTATCAATTACATTTTGAGTCATAATGGGTTCCATAAAAGACGCCCCAGGACGGCTTCACTACTGGCAGAAAAAAAAGGAAAAGTAGGACTGGAATTCAACTAAATGCACACTGACAAGCCCCAAAGTTTCTAAGAGGTTTCTGGAGTTGATGAGACAAAACTGAAGCTTTTTGGTCTCATTAGATAGGCTTTTTTATTATTGTGGAGTCCCAGCAAATTTATCTGTATCCGTACTTTAGGGATCAATCCAATTCAAGATGGCCACCACAGCTAATCAACATTAGCTAACATCAGTTTCACAGCTCAAACTTGATGTGGTAGTAGCTGAGAGTCAGAAAACACATGTGTTCATGTTTGTTTGTTTCTGGTACCCTCCTGCTGCAGGACTTTATTCTAAGTGTTGAAAGTGGGATACAAATATAGCACATTTTTCTCTGCAGAAATAGTGTCCCGTTCAAAGAAATATATATATTTCAAATAATATGCAGAATTCTTAAAATATTAATTTCCGGAGTCAGTAATTATATGATTTATTTAAACTTTTAAATGTTGTCAAACAAAGTCCCAAGTCATTGTGACTAAAATAGGAATCATATAAACTGAAATGAGAACAAATTGGGCAAATAATGCTGTCAGCCATTATTTAGTTAAAGCAGAAATCAAATTTATTGTTGCTACTCGCTCTGTTGTGATTAAAAAATAACTTTTCTGATCTTTATAACAACTTTCCTGATATCACAGGAACCAGTTTTTCATCTTTTACAGCTTTGCAATTGCATAACTCTACTTTTTTTCCTCCCTATCGTCTTTCAGGAAACAAAAGATGAATTTTGGCCAACGTTAGCTCCTCCCCATTCCTGCTCTCTTTCACACACTCTGAAACACACACACAATCTGAACCATCTTCCCCCACCATCTCTCTTATTTTCTCTTGCCCTCTCATTCCCATAAATGCAGCCGCTCTTGCAATCTTTGCGTCCACTTGTTTATCGGCTTCCTTTTTGTGCGCGTGTGTGTGCGTGCGTGTGTGTGTGACTGAAACGGTGAGAAACGGAAAGATTTTCTGTAATAGAAAGTGAGAGAAGGAAGGGGAGGGAGGAAGCTCGAGAGGCAGAGAGCGAGGAGCGAGGGAGGGGTAAGGCAGATAGAGAGCAGGCGAGCGAAGGGGACGGAAGGGAGGGGAGTGAGAGAAAAAAGGGGGAGCACATGTGTATGCTTGTCACTAAGGGGCTGGGAGAAGGACTAAGGGAAGCGAGGTAGCTGGCCACAGCCGCCATATGCTGACTGGATTCCCGTTCATGTCTGCTGAGTGAAGACTGTAGGTTTCTGTTGTGTGCTGGCTGGGGAACACACCATGGGAAGTTCACATCTCCTCAACAAAGGCATGCCTCTAGGTAAACAGCTAGCTTTTATGTGCGCGCGTTCGTGTGCGAGTGTGTGCACCAATATTTGTGAACTCAGTGTACATTATTTTACCTTCATTCTCCCCTCCCCCTTCCTCCCTTTTTCTGTCTCCTCCTCCTCTTATTTCTTTCTCACACTATTATCTTTTTTTTTTTATCGCTCAGCCTCTCGTCACACAAAAATGGTTGGCATTCTCTCTATAGCTCTGAGTGTGTGTGCGCGTTTGGGTGTGTGTGTGTGTGAAGGGAAAATCTCTGCTATTGAAGGCTTCTTGAGCACCTCGATTTGTGTCGACAGGAATAGGTCTCTCTCTCCTTCGAGGGCTAGCAAGGACATGACACATATTTCCCTTTTATTGTGTTTCTTTTATTGAGAGTGGTTTCCTGAAGTGTACACACACACACACACACACACACACACACACACACACACACATTTTATCTACATGCACACATAAAGGGAACTCAACTGACACACACATTCAGGTATAAATGCACACACTCAGCGCTGTATTTACACACATGTGATAAACGCACCTTGTGATAGTGGCTGGAAAAGACTATTCTGGAAAATGGGATCAAGGTAGGGCTGCTCGGAAAAAGAAAGCAGTGGAGGTGGGAGTCGGGTGTGAAGGGGGACGAGGAGGGTGCGAGGAAGAATGATTATCCACCCAAAAGCTGAATTGTTTAATCTGTGGTAATGTAATTCTGAGTTTGATAGGTCATTTCTCCCAAATGAAAGCAGATATTTTGAATGTGTGATGTAATCACCAAGCTGCGGGCTCTGTCTCTTGATGACATCAAAGATGGAGTTGCACCTCTGATCTTTTATTACCCCCATCCTCTTTCGCCTTAGGGATAAAAAAAAAAAAAAAGAAACCTTCCCCATATACACCCCAATCACTTGAAAGTACAAGGTCACTGTGAATTATAGTGGAGGAAGATTTACTGTTTGGAGATATTTGGATCTAATTCTCTGCAGGTCAGTGAGCGTAACACTGATCATGTAATTTGTTTCTGCATGAAGACTGCTGACCTGTTAAGAAATGTAATAAAATCCCCCTGCTGTACCTGGTGGCAGGTTGATTCATGTTTTGAAAGGCAGGGCTCCTCTGATCTTTGCTGTGGGTCAGGTTTGATCTGACAGTGAAGGTCTGTAAACAGGTAGCAGTCACCTTCTCAGCTCGCAAACTCAAAATACTAACAATGCACTTTTATTGCTTATTTAAAGAGCATTTTGTTTGGCTTCTTATCACCCAACGAGCATTATGATTGTGCCTAACTGCTCCAGGATGTCTCCCGTCTTAAGACTTTAGTATGTTACAGGACAGGATGAGGAGAGCTGCTGCAGTCCAGCCAGTGAACAGGAACCCTGAGAGATTAAGCATCATTACACCAGTCTGACTCCCTGACTGGTAAATAGACGCTGCAGCACAATTGAACCCACTTAAAAAACATATGCATCCTGGATTTTTATACCGCAGTCTAGGAGCATATAATTTACAGCCCTGAGCTTTATAAAGCGCTCAGCAAAGAGAGACTATGGCAGCAACAATCACAAGAAGCTTGGTCTATTATGAAAAGTGCAGAAAAAGGCCTCAGCTATAAACACAAGCAACAAAGAGCCTATTGGATATAACATTCTGTGTCCCATTTACAGCATACAGAAAAATAAAGTTCAAGGTATTTGGAAATGATATTTACCAGACGAGATGCAGTCTAGACAAGTGGATAAACAATACCATCATCATCCCCAGAAAAATAACTGCCTATAAAGAAACGTCCAAAAGCATCAATTAGTAAGCAGGCTATAATTTCAGTTGGATGATCTGATGCAAAGCACTGATTACTTTACTACCTGCTTTGTTGTATCTGTTGGCACAGCAGTTACATCTGTGGTCCTCTCTAAAGCCTCCGCCAAGCGTGAACGCTGCGTCCTGAAGAACGAGCGGAGAGTTTGGTCCGGACTGTTTCCAAAGTTGTCCATAAACGGTGCACTTTACAGCATCTGAGGCCGAGGATGCAAGACTGGCTGCAGAAAGCTCTTTTGTTAACAGCGTGTCAAGAATGTAGGGAAAATAACTCAGATTACTGTTTTCTGCTGCTATTAAGAACTCGTGCATTTTATCATGTACGCAGTATCGTTTTGTGAGAGAAAAGCAACAAATATGAGAGCAGAAAATGGTACAAAGCAACAGGATTTACGAGTATGCAGACTTGCAGTACGTGCCCTGGCAAATTTGCCAAATTCACACTTTGTTTCACTCAGAAATCTGCATTAAATTTTACAACTATTTGGGAAACCTCTGAGGGTTGTGTTGGATGTGTGAAAATAACTTGTTTGTAATCAAAGATAACAGTTTGAGAACACAAGGATCTAAATTTAATAAATGTCCTAAAGTTATAATAATCCATTGGGATGGCATACTTACTCTGAAGTATTCAGACTCCAAATCAATTAAAACTTTAAGTGACTTTATTTTAGCATTTTAATGTTTAATCCAGCAGAAATGGTTGACAATAATACTATAATCTACTAAAAGCTAGTCTTAAAATGTAGCACAACCAGTAGTGCAAGAAATGCTGAGAAGCTAAATATCACTTTTTGAGGTGTGCAGTTACCTTTGTTGTCAAAAACTTACCGGTCCGAAGTATTTAACAGTATTTCACAATGAAAAACAGCAACACCTTTTTCCGACAGGTACTGCGTGTTCTCCAGTCACATAAAAATGTCATCCTGCAACATTTTTATGTTTAAGTGCAGGAGTGCTAACTGTCCCATTGTACAGTTGAATTGACGTATGGAGCTGTAATCTAGCTCAGTAGATCAATGAGCTGCTAGACCTCTGCAGTATTTATACTACAGAGCTAGAAATGGTGCCTTCCAGTCATTACTCGTCTAAAAACACTTCCTGTTTCTATAGATCCAGAAACGTATAAGGTCATCTACAGACGCCGAAGCTGTTTTGCCTCCGGTGTCTTTTGTAATGGGAACAAAAAGCTGATAAACCTGAAGTACTTTGTTGACACTACCTGAAAATTAAGACCTTGCATGGATTCCTGTGTGTACAGGAGTGTGGGTGTGAGAGACCTGCATAGGGATCATGTAAGCACTTGTATATATCACATATCATGGCACAGTAGTAGTTATATCAACCACCATGACGGAGTGTCCTGAGCATACACCTGTGTTCCTGTGAATGAAGGTGGGGCACAGTGTGTGTGTGTGTGTGTGTGGGAGCACCTACAGACAGGAGGACTGGTTGTTTATGGCAGATATCTGTCGTTTTTCTATTTTTTATTCTGGAAACTGGGAGAATAAAAGGAGAAAAGTCTGGAGACTCGTTGAGCTCCCTGAACACTTTCCTAGATGATTTTTTTTGTGTGTGTTTTTACAAAAACCTATAATCATTATAGGATACATGTTTTATTTTGCGCTGCTAGAGAAACTGACAGGGCAGCGGAGAGAAAGAGAAAAAGGAAATGGCATGTGAGATAAAGAAAGCCTAGGGACACCAAACTGAAATGAGAGATGGAAATCTAAAAACGAGGGAACAATAGACTAGAGAAATGGTAATATCAACACCAAGGGGATGAAAGACAAAGATATGGGGGCTTTCAAACCACGCTGTGTCATAACACGCCACAAGAGCCACAGAGGCTATAAATCAGACTTGTAGTGGCTTGATGCTCGGTTCCTACAGTTGTAGGCTGATCGCAGGTGACAGCTTTGCTTTTCTTCCTTGAATAGTGGAAAAAAAAAATCCTACAATGCAGCTGAAATCATCTGTCAACTGCTAGGGTTCAATTTCTGCTCCTCAAACAATAATAAAAAACAACTTTTAACGCTAACTTTGTATTTAAGTGTTAACATGTTGTTGTTTAGTTCACAGCAGGCCACTTGTTTGGCTTTATAGTCAAGAGTTTCGACGTATTTGAGTTCAAACTATGGAAATAATCATGAACAGGAGCCACATGCTACATGTTTCAGACAAACTTTACTCCTGACTTATCTGTACTGTTGCATCACCAATCACTTCTGATGAATGAATTAATTTTGCTCACGTGACTGATGATAAAAACTGTTTTTTTAAAGTGCTATATCTGTTGAAGCTTTGATATTTTATACTGAAAATATCTTCAGTCCAAGCAGATCCTACTTTCTCTATGCCTCACAACTTCTTAATTTTTTACATTTTGAGGGGTTGAAGCAAAGTGATCAGCAAAACGTTGATTATCTTCAGATTTAGGTTGTTTGTCTGCAATCTCTAATATTTCCATGCAACGTAAAAAATCAGGCTCAAACACTGGAGCTGAGTGTGTGGTGACATAATTTCGCTGTGGTCAAAATGAAGGCCACACAGTTTGTTTTCAGTAGTAGACTTCTCGTTTGACAACTATAAAAGTGGCTGTTCTTTGTCATGTTTGTTGGCTTGCAGCCTGAAAATATTATCTCTTTCCTTGGGGACAAAGGCCCAGATGTTTTTGTGTGAGCTCCTCATTTACAGCTGGATCCAGGCAGACTGAAAGGCTCTGACCGGTTCTCATGCTGCAGCCCCAAAAACTTATTCCAACTCTTAAATGTCAGTCAGAGACATTGCTACAGCTCTGGTTGAAGGTTTTGTGCAGGTGGTGCAGTGTGCTGTATGTTACAAAGTCTTAGCAATCAAATCATCTCCTCTAATTTGCTGAAATGCCTCCAGTTGTATGAAATTCATAGCACCGACTCTAATAGAAACTAAATCTGCAGAGGCTCGAGAGCAGAGCTGAGGCTGCAGACACAGTCGGCTGTCAAGAGGCCTGTTTGCGCTCTGAAAGCTCCCAGCAGTCACCCCACCTCCAGGCTGCGGGGGGGCAGAGGGAGCAGTGGATTATTCAAGTAATAAGAGACGGAAGAATGAATGGAAAAAGGTTTAAGGACTGAGAGGAAAGCCTGGCAAATATTTAATAGTGTGAAGGAGTTAACGAGTATTTAATGTGATGGGAATGCAGAGAGCTACAATTAATAAAAGAGACCAAGAAAAAATAAAAAAAAGAACATTAGATTTTGTTTAGTTCAGGAATTTAAACGGAGAGGTTCAATAATTCTTGTGCAGCGCGGTGGCTTGTCTTATTTTATAGTACGACACAGCAGTCAGTCGTGCTGGTCCTCCCAAGGTCACGCACGGGGCTGGAATGAGAGTTATTTCCTCCCCGAGTCTGACCGAGTACGAACCAGAGCAATGTCTGGAATCTGCGTTCCTTTCCAGAAACACAACCTCACTGCACATCTGACGAGATGAGAAGAGGAGGTGAAAATCGTGTCTGTTTAATTAGAACACACCAGTTTTGAGTCACACTGTGCCCGCAAGTGTTTCAACGCAAATTAAATCTCATAAACGATTGGTTGCCTGTTACAGAAGAAATGGTCTGAACAGTGCAGCGCTCACTGTGCAGCCATATTGGAGCCTCTGAGTAATTTCTGAGCTGTGCACCGTGGATTCTGTATGGATGTGTAAGAGCAGCTGCCTCCAGGCAAATCCTATTAGGTAAAGCTAATGTTTTACCAGGCAACAAAAGGCAGTGTGAAGGGGATTTAAAGTTTTATTGTACGGGTCTTACACCACGGCAGGGTTGCTCATCAGATCAAGTTTCATGCCGTAATCTGACAACTCTGATTAGGAAACAATAACTGACGGATGGACTTCGAGAAGTTGGAGCTGATTTAGCATCAGCACAACTTCTGAGTGCTGCAGAAACACGATCGATTACTCTTCTGTTCCTGTTTATCAAGGAAAACAAATCAAAAGGCTTTTTTTCCTCATAATACAAGACTCAAATAAAGGTAGCGGTCAGATTTTCAATAAGCTGTAAGTAAAATTTAAAGAGAAATTTTGGTTTTTAGATCATTTAAAAAGCCACAGAAATATCAGTAATTCTGTTTTTGCTGATAAATGCAGGAAATATGGCATGTCACACTGAAAATATTATAGATATGTTGTAAATAAAACAGGGGAAATACAATTTTAGTTTTTAGTTATCATGTTAAACAGAGTTCACATAAACCCTTCTGTTTCCTCCATAAAGATCTTTTTTTTAAACTAAAATTCATATAATCACTGCATGTATTGTTTCAGCAGCTATGATAAAGAAAAACAACAACAAAACTGAATCACTAAAGTTTCAAGTCATCAAATTTTTCTCAGAGCACATAACACAAAATTAAAGATATTTTTTCTCTCCTGTGTATATAGGATTAATTGATTCATTGACTGATTTTCTTGACTTGTTTTTCAGCAAACACTTTAAAATAACATGAAATGACAAATTACTGGCTAAATTTTGGTAATGTTTTCAGATAGACAACAGTTCTTAAAAGCTGAATAAACTTTAATAATTCAAGTTTTAATGCTAAATGTCTGGCTCTAAATCAGTGGTGTCCTAATCCTGGTCCTGGAGGTCCACCATCCTGCAGGTTTTAGATGTTTCTCTGCTCTTCAGCAGGTCTTCAAGTTCTGCAGAAGCCCGTTAATCAATCATTCATTTGAATCAGGTTAAAGCTGAGAAACATCTAAAACATGCAGACGGTGGCCCTCCAGGACCAGGACCAGGATCTGGTCTAAATCAAAGAAAAATAACGTGTTCTTACTTTTTCTTGTCTGTCATTAAAATGCAAACGTGAGAAGAAATTACATTAGAAAGAGTTGAAGTACAGAAGAAATAAGGTCTTATAACAGAGCTCACTGGAAAACATGAAAAACGTCGAATTAAGACTTGTAAGATGCGCCGAGCCGGTCTAATTAATTTGGATCTCTTGATAATCGCTGCTCAGGGAGGAGAGTTAATCTTCTTACATTTTCAAAACTAGTTTGTAGGATTGGAGCTGCCAAATATTTGTCTCCTCGTATGTTTCTCAAACAGGCCTGGAAATCAAAATACTGTTAAAACTGCAAAATTCAGAGGATCTATTTGCTTTTAATGATTATTTTAATAATTTGACATGAGTGTTTCCAAAGTTTCAGAAACATTTCTTTTTTTTTGTTGAGTGAAGTGACATAAAAGGGGTTTTTATGGAGAAGTCAGCCTGAACATCAAAGATGAGATAAAGGCAGGACTGGGTGGTGGGCAGAGGCTGCAGCGTCAGCAGAAATACTTGAAGGAGGCTGTCAAAACTTCACACATCAAACAATCCCAGCGGCACACACAGCCTCGTTCACACACACAGCTGGAGCTTCTCGGCCCAATCTGAACGCTTGTCCTTCACATATCTTGGTTCAAAGGTGGTCAACGGGCCAGTGATCTGGACCGATTAATCCCTCAGTAAATGGAGAGAGAGAAACCAACAAGAGCGAATATTTAAAGAAAACTAAATAATGCACCTCTCATCGCCCACTTTTCTTGTTAAACCTGAACAAAGACTCACTTGTGGGTCTGTCCGGCACGTATGTCTCGTTATCTTCATGTAGGGCCTAACAGCAATCTCAGGGTGATCACTAAATCTGAACTGATAATTAGAAAAAATCTGTGCTAAGGTTCTTATTAAGTTAATGACAGATTAGAGTCAGATTTCTGTTTCTTATCACCTTCATTTACATTTTTCAGACTCACAGGAACTTTTCTGCAAAATGTTTAATGCTTTTCTTTCTTTTATAATTACAAATAAAGGCTCAATTTTTAAAAAAAGACACAGATAAGTTTTAGCTGAAATTCTTATATAGCTTCACACATCAGGAGTTTCTAGTTTAAGGAAAGATTTCACCATTTTTATTATAAGCAGCCTTAAAAAGTTACTCTCAGATCATTCAAAGGATTAACATTTACACATTTAATACGTGTCGTTATACTTTTTCTTTGTTATTTAAGGCACTCTATTTTTATAATTTCCTGCCTAATACAGCTGCATAATTAATGCCTATTTTAAAGTTTTACAAATAAAAATAATACATATTTGTAATTTCTTAAAAGAAAAACAGTGAAACACAACCTTACAGTAGAATTTAGATCAGCAAATATGCTGCCAAATGTACCAAATTAAAGTGTACTTGTTACACCCGTCTTCTTCTTTCCACCCTTTTTATTCTGCTGTTTTGACTTACCCTTTTCTCTTCCCTGCGGTTAGGTATCAGACCCCCCATTATGAATGGGCCCATGCACCCACGGCCCTTGGTGGCGCTGCTGGACGGGCGGGACTGCACGGTGGAGATGCCCATCCTGAAAGATGTAGCGACGGTGGCTTTCTGCGATGCTCAGTCCACACAGGAGATCCATGAGAAGGTGATCCACAAACCCATGGAAACCTTGGTGTTTAAACAAGCTGAGGAAATATGAAGTCTTGTGTCTACAAAAAAGCTTTACTAAAACACTTAAAGCATTAATACAGCGTTTAGGAATGATGACTATTATCGTCTGTTTACAGTAAACAGAAAGAAAAAGAACCTGTAAACAGCTGAACTCATCATTGCTTTAGCTTTTTTTAATTAGTACTTTCAGGGGCAATTTCTCTTAATATGAATTTTTGTAAAAATCATTTGGTTGCATTCACATGAACATTTAAAAGTGTTATTTTTTTCTGCTTTGGAAATTGATAGCTTACATGAAGATGATTTCAAGCATCACATCCTGTCAAATAACACTAAAAAGAAATGTTGCACTTACTAAAAACTAATAATCACTGCTTTCTACTGTCCACCCAAGAGGCATCGATAAATAATAACCTGAAAAAAAGATTTATATTAAACCTGCTGTGCATCGATACATCTTTGCTCTTCAGTATGTGACATGAAATGACATTGAGGATGACATCCCAGTTTCATCGTATTACTCTTCCCTTTGACTGTATGTTCTTCTAACACTTTAAACTCATAAAAAATTCAGAATCTTTCTTTAAAAACTCTCTCCTTTTGTTGCCAACACCTGCGCACTGTTTTCACAGACATGTCAGGCACAAAATGCACCTTTTTCATGTTAAATAAAGGCGCAACTGGCAGTGATTTGCCAAATGTGTGATGCAAAGCTGGGTAAATTAAGTCTGTGTGATCTATTTAAATATTCCCCTCCTCCTAATTTTGCACTATGAAAGGAAAACTCTGATTAATATTCAACGGTGTCAGGTACAACATCACTGCATCCCACTTTTCAGGCACAAATTAAGAGCTGCACTTGGATAATAAACACTGATCGTCACAAATTTGGACCAGAACTGATTTTAAGACAAACGCAAAGCTGTAGGGAAATGCCTCCTGGTTTGAAGAGTCATGTTCAGCAAATGGAGGTTAAGTTTCATTATAGCAGTTGTGAAAACACATAAAAGGACACAAGAACAAAGATGAACCAAAACAAAGAATCCAAGAAATGCTACAAAGCGTAATGTCAGAATGTGGGTCATACTCAGATCGCTCCACAGCCAACATGGAGTAAATGGGTTTGTGTGTCTGGCAGGGTTACGTCTTGTTCTGGGCGTCTGCCAGGTGCACTCACTGTGAGCGTGCTCAGTAGGCCACGGCGTGGAAGAAACAGATGGCTCACCCGCTATCTGTTGCTCTGTCTCTGTCTCTGCGAAAAGCAGGCACCTCGCTGTGTAATTAAAAAGGCTGCATGTCATTTTCATCCTCTCACTCACATGAAATAGAGGGCTGGCAATGTTAGAAAGGGGTCACAACAATTAACTGACAACCAATCAGAGAGTGGGAGCTAAAGTGCTTCGCAGAGGGGCGTTCGTCCCGTTCTACATGGAAATCCAATCATATGGCTACGACTCAAGATCCTTCAGTGTCAATTAAAACTCTAAGAGATCATCCTGATGTCAGGTTTAATAAAGAAAAAGACCTCCTGTTGTTAGACAGTACTGCCAAATAATGACACCTTTCTGGAATTAAAAAAGTGGAAGTGAAATTCTAAAGTTGGATAACGGAGAAAACAATAAAAACTGAGGAAGTCTATAACTCTGAACCCAACAAACCTTCCTTTAAAATGTCTTTTTGTCTTTTTGTTCTGTAATAATTTCAAGTGTGCACACGTTTTATTTCTGCGTGCCTAATAGAAAACAAATATTCATTTCCTGCCTGTGCTGTGCTTCCAGGTCCTGAATGAAGCTGTGGGCGCTCTGATGTACCACACCATCACTCTGATGAGAGAAGACCTGGAGAAGTTTAAAGCTCTGCGCATCATCGTCCGCATCGGCAGCGGTTACGACAACATAGATATTAAATCTGCCGGAGAACTCGGTACAAACAAACGCACATCAACGTATTTCACACAAGAGAGGCTGAACAGTTCAGGACTTGATGTTAAACAAAGTGCAGAAATCCCAACAAAGAGAGATGATCTTTGCTGCTCTTTCTGAACTACAAGAAACATCTTATCTGTACTCCAGTCTTTTTATGTAGACAAATATCTCAAATTTGTTGGTAGCTTTCCAAATAATAAAAAAACAAAAAACACAACTGATACGACTGGCCAAAAAGCTCCAGTTTTGTCTCTAAGCTCAAACTTTAGGGCTTGTCAACATGTAATTTAGCAAATTCCAGTCTGCTTTTTTGTGTTTTTCTAATAATCGTGAAACCCTCCTGAAGCGTCTTTTATGGAACCCATTATGACTCAAAATGCAATTGATAACACCATCAGAGAGTGGCGTACCTTGACCTTGGAGTTCAGCTTGAACAGTTCTGGATGGTTTCCTCGGCTCTTTCTCTACCATCAGGACTCTCCTTCTGATCCACTTGAGGTTGCATTTCCTCTTGCGTCCACGTCCTGGGAGGTTGGCCACAGTCCTCTGAACCTTTTACTTTTTAATAATATTAGCAACTCTAGTGACAGGAACATGAAGCTGCTTGGAGATGGTCTTGTAGCCTTTACCTTCAACATGAAGATCTTGTATCTTCATCCTGAGCTCCTCAGACAGCTCTCACCTTTGCTTTCTCTGCTCCACATTTAGAGTGGCGCACAGAACTGAACCAACGACCCCGTGGCTGTTTGTTCCCTTTAAATGGACTGAATGGCTGATGAAAAGCTGGAAGGCTCCGGTGATACTAATTAAGGTCAAACACTTAGTTTGAAACATGACTTTGATGCAAAGATAGTCTCTTTATCTGTCAAACGTATCTGCGTCTGTATAAATTTATAATAAAATGCTTCTCAGTGATGTGTATAAATGTTCAAAAGGCACTGCAAGCATTGAAGCAAAGCATTTAAAAAGAAATCTACTCCGTTTTATTAAAATCATGCCATCAGAACAATTCATTGACTCTTCTCGGTAGTTGTTGGTTAAATAATCAGTATTTTTTTTTGTGGTCTGACCTCAGAACTTCCAGAGCCGAGGAGCAGAGCTGCTGAAAGCTCGGCCCCCCGGTGGTAGAGAGATGGGTGAGAGGAAGAGTGAGGTGGAGAGAAGAAGAACAGGATAGGGTGGTGATAGGAATAAGGTCAGATATGAAGGGGTGAGACGGTGGATGGCTTTAAAAGTGTACAGAAGGATCTTGAAGGTGATATGAAGTTTGACAGGAGGGGGTGATGTGGCTCAAACAGGCAGTTCTGGTGATGATACGAGCTGAGGAGGTCTGGACAAGTTGACGTTTATGGAGAGTTTTATGAGGAAGACCAAGGAGAAGGGAATTACAATAATCAATACGGGAGATAATAAGGCTGGTGTGGGGAGTGAGGGAAGGATGGAGACAGGTACCATTATTAATATGAGACTGAAATGACAGTGTATTATCGAGGATGACACCCAGAATCTTAACCTGAGGGGAAGGAGAAACAGAGGTGTTGTCGACAGGAAAGGGAAAACTGTCAGCTTTGGACAGAATAGATTTTCTCCCAAATATGAGGAACTCATTTTAACACTGTTCAGTTTGAGAAGGTTTGAATAAAACTGAGATTATCAAAATGACAAAAAAAAAAAAGAAGCTAATTCTTATCTGCTCTGCGATCCAACAGGCATAGCTGTTTGTAATATGCCAGCGGCTTCAGTGGAGGAGACAGCGGACTCTACACTCTGTCATATCCTCACGTTGTACCGACGCACCACCTGGCTGCACCAGGTTTGTAGCTTTGTGTGGCTGATGCAAGAGATAGGTTCAAACTAGACCCTAATTCTGAATGCATTGGTTCTAGGTGTGTATTCGGCCAACAGAACTTCTGCTTAGAAAATAAAATAAGTAATCACAGTCACCTGACACATCAGCAAAATTAAAACGATTCATTTTCTTTAGAATGTGGCTGTGTTTGAAAGACGTTGATGTAAAGTGTAGAAGGTACAGTAAAATGATTTGTTCCTCAAATCATTGCATAGACTTCTTTGTTATAAAAAAATAATAATCACAATATCTAAAAGAATTTAGCGTCATGGTGCGCAGTCGTGACACGGGTTTTAGCTGGATCAACTCAAGCAGTTATGCCTTTTGTTATCTGGTTCGTATTTGGAAGAGATAATTAATTGTCATTTCCATCAGGCTCTGCGGGAGGGAACCAGAGTTCAGAGTGTGGAGCAGATTCGAGAGGTGGCATCAGGAGCGGCAAGGATCAGAGGAGAAACTCTGGGACTCATAGGGCTTGGTGAGCAACAAGAATACTGTCTGTTTCTGTTAACGAGACAACACTAGCTGCATGTGTAGTTGTGTTTTGAGCTGAACGTCATCATGCTTTTAACACAAAATTATTATTACTTTTAATTACAAAGTGACTTAATTAACTGGTGAGAATTTTGGACTGTGGATCAGATTTCTGCAGGGGAAACTTAATACTCCCCCCACCCCCTGTTTTTATTTTTAAAAGTTTTGCCCTTAGCCCGGCTAAATTGGTTTCCCAAGAAGTTACGGCCAATAAAACGTAAGCGGATTAAACAGAAGCAGAATGCAAGTCTCTTCTCTGTACAGTCTGAGAGGCTTTTCCAGCAAAGATGGGTAAATGTGCGTTACCAGAGAATTATGTAATTTGTGAAAGTCAGCAGTCAAAGAGAAAATGTTTGTACAGTAGAGTGAAACCAAATATTCTTCACATGATATAAGTTTTATTTATATGTGATCTAAATGTTCCTGCTGTGTGGTTAAATGGTTGTGTATTTATATGTTTTTAGGTCGGGTGGGCCAGGCTGTAGCCCTCCGAGCCAAGGCGTTTGGCTTCAGTGTGATTTTTTATGACCCTTATTTGGCTGATGGTGTAGAGAGATCCCTGGGCCTACAAAGGGTCACCACACTACAGGTAAGCCCACACAGCCTGTATGGAAGGGGCTACATCTGACACATTACAACTTTTTATTTTTTTTCCATTCTTAAAACTGTCAGCTTTTCTGTGCTTCTAAACCACTCAAGGGAAACGTTTTCTGATTATTCCTGCCGGCTCAGCAAACTTACACCTTATAGTGCAGAAGTTTGAGAATAATTGGTAGCTAGTCAGTCTCCAAAGCTTAAATTCTTCATAAAATAATTAGGTCGCTCAAAATAGTGGCACAACACAATATTGGTGATGTATGGGTAAGCTGGGAGTAATATTATCTGATAGGTTTAAATCAGGACCAGGAAACTCCTAACCTACTGTCAGTGAATAGAAACACTATCTGAGTAGGTGTTGGGAAAAACAAAACATAACAAAACCCATAAATCCAGTAACTTCCTGCTGATTTTACTATCCACCGGGACATTTATGGTAAATTTGTTGGTATGTTGCTGCCTCAGTTTGTGATAAAGATGGGTTCTTTATGCAAATATTAACAGAAATGGTAAAAACAAACATTTAGTTGTCTGTGATAGAAATTAATATTTTAATTTTATCTCAGCATTTGATCCCACTAACCTGTATATTGGTGGACGTTAACAAAGGAACAGATTTGTAAAAAGGCTTTGGAGCTGCTGCAGCCTCAACACTGCAGCAAAAACAAATCAGTGATGTAAATTCAAACATGTTAAGAAGTGATGAGAAATGAAGATTATGGCAGCAGCAGCAGACAGGAGTAAGGCAAGGCTGGGGTTTATTGACTCCGTCTCTCTGCCTCCTCAGGACCTGCTCTTCCACTCTGATTGTGTCTCCCTGCACTGCAGCCTCAATGAACACAACCACCACCTGATCAATGACTTCACCATCAAACAGGTACTCTGACAAGGCTCACCTCTGTGGATCCACGGAGCCACTTATCTCCACGTTATCCTTCAGAGCAATGAATAATTAAAAGGAGCAGCTACTCACTGCTTATGGTGCTGTACAACGAAATAAAACCTTCTTTAACTCAGAAGGATTGTAAATCTTAAACATCTGACTGTACTGATGGAAGGAAAGTTAAGATTATATTATTTTAAGGGATTATTATATGGAATATTTATTCTTATGCTTACATTCCACTAGGATTTCTGTATTAAATGCTAAATTGTTTGTTTTTATTAGTCTAAACCTTAACTGTGAGTAGTTTGTTTCATTCAATATCTTCAATACCTGAAATGTAAACAGCGTTAACTTTATGTCGTGTCTGTGGACGTGTGTTAAAGATGCGTCAGGGGGCGTTCTTGGTGAACACGGCCAGGGGGGGTCTGGTGGACGAAAAGGCCCTGGCTCAGGCATTGAAGGAGGGGAGGATACGCGGGGCCGCTCTGGATGTCCACGAGACAGAACCATTCAGGTAAACACGGTCGCTGTTTCTAAACATAGACTCCTGCTGTTCAGATCATGAGTCACCCGACCACTACACGTCTTAAACACACTTGTTGCCTGGCAGAAGCAGCTGTCCCCATGCAGTCTTCAGTTTAGAAAAAAAAAACTATCCTCTATGAGATAATGTCTTTAACTTCCAATTATGTAACAATCTGCTCCAACATAACCAAATCATTTATATTTTCTACATCTAATTTGATAGAGGAATTAACTAATTTCCACATGATTGCATCCTGTTTTTAGGCTGCATTTTACACTGTATTCAAACTAAATGAGGGTGTTAGTAGTCCTCTACAAGCCACAAACACAGAGAAGTTTCCTGAGCACATTAATTAGTCATATGATGTATTAAATGCCTATTATTTGTTTTTAAGTCACTCAATCAGACTGTTAAGTCATCATTTCAACTGTGATGAATTTCTGCCTTGGTTATAAAGAATATTTTCACAATTTAGTTGTTTCTTTTAGTGTTATGACTATTGTTTCTAAGGTTTTACAGTCAAATAATTAAAATTATTCACAGCAGCTCAAACTGACGGTCTTCTTTGTACTGATGCCAGTTTCAGTCAGGGTCCACTGAAGGATGCTCCCAACCTGATCTCCACACCTCACGCTGCCTGGTACAGCGAGCAGGCGTCGCTGGAGATGAGGGAAGAGGCAGCGAGGGAGATCCGAAGGGCTGTGACGGGTCAGCCAACACACACACACACACACACAGGCTGACTGAAAACACAGAAAGATATAAACATCTGCCAAAAAACTGAGATATTTTTAGGTGTTCTGCTGGCAGTGAAACATACACAACTAGAAGCCTTTCACCTGTTGTTGAGTTTCACTCGTGGCTTTGCTTTTTCAACAAAAGCATCTTTATTCTTGCCAAACTTTTGCTTTTCTACAAAAAATGGGTCTGTAATCAAATCAAACAAAATCCACCTGCGTTAAAATGTAGTTCTTAATCACTGACTGGTTCTCCACAGTATCATAATTAGTTCCTTCATTTATTAGTTTCTCTACTTTGATTTTTGTCTGTTTTTGTTGCTGTTTCGCTGCACTTCTCTGTTTTTAGGCCGTATCCCTGACAGTCTAAAGAACTGCGTGAATAAAGAGTTCCTCACCCCAAACAACCACTGGGCAGGAGTCGACCCAGCTGCAGTCCACCCTGAGCTGAACGGCGCTTATCGGTAACGACCGTCACTGGAATGAGTGACCTGAGTGGAGTTCTGATTGGTTTATCATTACTATTATTATTCTAATCAACAAACCTTTACTGATCATCTTGGTAGAAATGTCAGGGCTATAGAGCTACAAAGATGAATTATTTGTTTCTTTGTGTGAGCATGTAGCTGCTCTGTTGGATTCACAAACAAACAGAATCAGACAGGATACATTAGATGATCAGTACATGTAGGTGGTGTCTGCATAGCATCAGGAATTCAGCTGAAGATTGACCAAAAAAGACAAACACAAACACAAAAAAACTTTCTGAGGAATGCTTTAGGCAGTGATTTTACACAGAAACCAACAACAGTGCAGTCCACTCAAGAAGCTGCTCGCTTCAATTTAGTTTTTTACAAAAAAACAGTTTACCCACCAAGAGCCTTCCATCCATGGAGTCTGTCAGTTTCTTTATGTGTTCAGTATCAATTTCTGCTGAGGTGTCTTGTCTTCCTTCACAGTAAATCTCACATTAGAGACGAGCCCACGAGTTGTCAGAGGATTTAAGTCAGGTGAGGAAGGGGACGAGGTCATTACTCTGTTGCCTCAGAGACCTTTGCTAGTTAACCAAACAGTGTAGTACTTAGATTTATACGCTCCACTAAAACACAGATGTTCTGCTCCAGACCAACACTGATTACAGAGTTTATGGAACATGTTCTTCCACTAAAGACAGATTTGTTGTGAGTTTTACTGAAACAACCTGGATATTTTGCAGCAGTGAATTTCAGCTCAGAGCTAAATATTTATTGACACATCTTCAAGTTAACAATCTGAGCTAAAGGTTTTAGAATTACCTGCCAGAGTTTCTGCCAACTAGTATCTTATTAGCCTTTAAATCGAGTTAACAAAAGTGCAACCATGGCAGTTCATCAGTAGTTTACCCTTTATAATCTGAACAAACTGAGTGTTTAAGCTTAAAAGTTTTGTTTTCCTGAATACAATAATGTTGGCCCCAGCGTAGTGTTTTAAAAACTCTAGAAGTTCAATTTGCAAATGTTTAAATCTCCCTATCCTTTACAGCAGCCCGTACCATAATTATATCTGTTCATATGACATTTAAAAAAAGTATCAAGCATTTCTTGGCCTAATCAAGACATTTTAGCTTGAAATTCATATTCAGTAGTAGTTGTATCTTACCCTTTTTACTTTGGCCATATCTCAGAGTGATGACGCCTCGTTGTTCTCGATGCTTACAGTAGGACAGGCTTTAGTTCTGGGATATGATGGAGATCTAGATCTGCTCCAGTGTGCAAAGCCGAGCTCCCTCTTATATCAGTTTTCCTTTTTTCCTCACCTCTCCAGGTACCCCCCAGGAGTGGTGAGCTTGCCAGCCGGCGGTCTCCCCCCGCCGGTTGAAGGCATTGTGCCGAGCGCCGTGCCGATCGCACACACCCTCCCGCCTGCCGTCACACACCCGCCTCATGCACCATCTCCAGGACAGAACACAGTGAAACCACCAGAGGGCGACAGAGAGCAGCACCCCAGCGATCAACTGTAGCCTCTTTGCACACAAACACACACCTGCCCGCGTCGTCCAGCAGCTGGAGGTCGACACGGCAACGATAAGTTCCCAAATGACAAATTGTTATCAAACAGGTTCAGATTGAACTCTCTAACAGACACGTCACACTCCAAAGAGGAAGAAGGGGGGGAATAAAAGTGACTTAAGAGGATTAGATAACTGTTAGATGTAATCAAAGAACAAGACAGTTGTCCTCTACCCCAACCAGAATATGATTTGCTGATCACTGGCAGATCTTCACATCCTCAACCAGAAATAAAATATATAAATATAGCCTATATCTGTTGATTTGGGAAGAAAAAAAAAATGAAATAAATTCATTGTCATAGACTGTAGTGTGGCCAAAGTTAGAGGGGGTGGGTTTCATGTTTTTCTCTCCTTTGTCGATGTCCTTTCTTTAGTTCGATGTGCAAGCAAAGTAATAGGTTATGAAATGAATGTAACCTGTCTGTAAACTGTTTTTAGACTTACAACAAGAAGATACTGATATTTGTATTCCAGTCTTTAAAAAAAGTGATCTCTCCTTGTAGCCGAACTGGTTTGAGAATATCAACGTTTTTCTGTTTTCTGTGACCCCAAATTAGCAAAGCCCCCCAAAAAAGAGGCAGCTTTTTGCACACCACCTCAGGAAATTAAGTTTCCGCATTCTTTTTTCTTTTACATTTTCGTTTTATAAATTCTTTTGATGCCACTTAGTGCTTTTGTTTTTCTACCTGCTTGCCTTTTTGTGTCCCGCTACATTAGAAAAAAAAAAACAACTTTACCAGGAGATAACGTTGATCTAATGTTCGCTCTTGTTGGTTTTGTTTAGAGAGCACGTCATTTTGCTCTCGGGACTTGTGTAAATGTTCAACCCAAACTGGAGGTGTAGTTTGGAGGACAGGCTGTGGAGAAGTGGGAAAATGGTATGCTTGTTGGGATGTGTTGAGTTTTTGTCTTGTTTTTAATTTATAAACTGAGAAAGGTGGCATGTTGAGAGTGTAAAAGCCTACAGTTTGACAAATCACCTGTTACAAAAGATGTTTTTGTCTAATGATTTGACACTTCCTGTGTCACACACTCGATGTGCAAATGGAGCACAGACAGTTTAAAACTTTATTGTGTTTCCCCGTGACGTTAACTCAGTATTTTCTTCATGCTGCCTTTATAGCCGTAGGTATGTCCAATTACACAACAGATTTGCTAAAAGCATTTTTTCCTCCAGTTTAGGTTGTTTACTTGACTTTACAAATCCACTAAAGAAAGCTCAAAAGTTACTGAGAAATGACAGAGTTGTTTGCTTGAAGTTAGGTCTAACTACATCATATCTTAATTTTGAACGTATCTCAAATGAATTTTTAAAGACAAACAAAAAAGACAAAGCTTGTGAGTTTGATCAACTTCCTAAAAGAATAAAAATATGACATAAGTCAATGGTATTCCACATACCCAAACTATGTCTTGTATTTCAGCACAAAGAAGCAAATGTGAAGCACAGAAGCATGTCAGCTCCTTCAGACAGGTATCCCTTTAACATTTCAAGCTGGATCTTCCCTGAGTATACCATTTAACCACCTTCTGTGGCCTCTGTGTCTATGTGTACATATGGTGTTCTGCCTGCCTGTGTCAATGTGACTTGGTTGTATCTGTGTCTAAAAAGCAGCACTGGGAGAAGGGGTTTTAGTCAGTACTTTCCACGCAGCGCAATTCCACAAACTACCATCGAAAACTCACAACGAATGGTCCAAACCTAATCTGAAAACTCTATACTAAGTTTTACGTTAAATGGTGATGTTAGCATTACTGGTGAAATATTCAAACCTTTTTTTTTATATTATAACTGATTCCAGTTCTGCTGTTATTAGGCCAATACTTTCTGGATCCCCTCCTACCAGCAGCTGAGTAGTATAAAAAAAAGAAAAAAAAGAAAGCAGTTTACTGTTGCCTATCTGTTCTTCTTTATGGTGAGGTAGTAAGCGTAGCAATCAGGGATGGACATTTCTCCAGCCTCTGCTGAGCATTTTACAGCCAGCGTTGGGTTTTCTTTGTCCGAAGGTCTGAGCGGGTCCTACGAAGCAGAAGGTACTATCAGGATGAAGCACCCAAACGTCCTAAGATTATAACTCAAACTTTCCTGACCAGATGCCTGTCTTTTTGTGGAGGAGAAACTCTTTGCCAGTTCTTCCTAAAGTCAATTCTAAACATTCCTCCATCAAACCGATCGGTGCCACAAGTCAAAACAAACAGCCATGCTTTTAAAGAGTTAAGGTGCTCCTTGAAATTCCATCCCTGGTAGTAACACACAGTCCACTGTTGCCTACCTTAGTCCCTTTTATGGTAAGTAGTAGGCGTAGCAATATACAGTATACATAATCTATATTCTACAGTAAATATCATTATTTTTGGTCAAATAACGCCAACCTGAAAAAGATATGTTTGTGACTGTATGCATTTGTATGAATTATTTTAAAAGGAAATAAACTGTGGAAAGGTGGTCGTTGTGTCTTCTTCTCCAGTTTTTGTTTGTTAAAATTTTACCAACGCGATTTGAGGAATTTCTCTCTGCTGTAAAAGGAATAAATGTCTGACCAGCTCCGACTTTAGGATTTTCAGTGTCAGAATGTGTATAAACCATGACATATTTAAAAGTGGAGTTTTGAAATTGTAGAGCAAATTCACAAATTATAATTAGCTTTTTGACATGGAAACATAATTTTCCACTAAAAACAACTGAAAACAAAAAAAGAATGGAATAGAAAATATTATAAGTAAAAAGAAGGAGTTTTTACACTTGCTATTGTTCATAATTCCAACTTTTATCCTATGAATATAAAGTTACTAAATACGCTTCCACCAGATGTCACTAACACATCCGTAACACGCTGCAGACAAAGAAGTGAACACCTGAATGTGCAGCAGGCCTAATGTGTGAAAATATATCAAATAAATATCAGCAAACTTGGTAACAAAAACAAAGTTTTCAAGACCTAAATGAAAAATGACATTTATTGATTTACGGGTTATTTCAGTGAAAAAACACTCAAATAAAGTACTGAGTTACTACAGTGATCTCTCTGTTGGGACTGAGTTAGTTAATTAAAGAGAATTATAAAAAATGTGCTCTTATGAACTGAATTTCTTTTTTAAACCTGAGAAAGAGGCTTCAGTCTTTCTCCAATCCAGCTGAGATACAAATCTGGAACCAATTATCTGCAGAAACAGTTTAAACTTCAACATTTAGAAGACAGAACCAAGTTTCTTATGCTGACTGACTTATTCCACTACGTGATTGGATGTTTTTCCAATTATCTGTGCATGAATAATTTCAGCTGAATTCTCACACAGGATATAGAAATATTTCTACGACCCCTTTTCGTCACTGCTCTCTGGTTTGCTTCATCTTCCACCTTTTGTTTGCAGCATGTCCTCAGATATCTCCATCATGCCCTGATTTTCTTTCTGTCCCTTTCTGGTTCATCCATTCAGGCTCACAGTCCCTGAAACAGGCTTTCCAGCAGCTGGAAACTCAGAACGGCTAAACCTAAACCTCAGGAAGCAGGATAAGAACCAGATGCAGTAAAAAAGAAGAAGCAGAAAAAAAAGGCAGACAGAGGTTTAACTCAGTGTGGGGACCTCCAAAGGGCACAGAGGGGAAAGAGAACCTGGAGAAAGGAAACGAGTGGAAGCTCCAACCTTAAGACCATCACCAGACTTCGATTCAATCACTGGAAATGCTGCACAAAACCATTAAGTATGTTCTAAGCAATCGCATCCTCCAATGTAAATACGGACTAAGTCTGCAGATTTAAGAGATGCTAGCTCGTCTGAAGACATGGAAAATTTGAGACAGATATGCGAATGACTAACGCTCTTTGTTCCTTTAGGGAATATCATTAAGCTGTCCCTGGGAAAGGCACATCACATTAATCAATGTTAGAGCATTATCCTGCCTTACAGGCTCGATGTGGGAAAGTCGCTCTTTTTCCCACCCTGTGTGTAAAGTGATGAAGAAAACAAAACCCAGGCAGTTTAAATTAAACAACTTTTGCAAACTGACACGATCTTCAAGTCAACTAAGATTTATTTTACTGGAATGTAAACTGTAAACGTATAGCAGTAATCTTTTCTGTACCTTTAATTTTTTACCACATGTCTGGAAGAGCGGGTCCCATCTCTGGCTCGTTTAGAAAGTTCCTTTTCTTGTTGGTCTCTGGAGCAACGAACCACCAGGCAGTTTCTTTTTTGTCATTGTCTTTATAACGACGAGATTTTGGTCGTAAATCTCCAGATGTTTCCCAACATCGAAAAATTACTCATTCCTCATCCATTTTTTATGCTTTTGATGTGAAACAGTGCCACAACTGAGCGAGAGCAGAATAACTGTCAAACAAAATCACAGAAGAAGAGTTGCTAAAGGAACCCAGATGGCCAAGTGGGGAGTGAGTATTTATTAGAACAATGTGAAGGGACGCCACAGCACGGAGCGCCAGTCACTCCTGGTGTGTGTGTGTGTTTTACACCTTCAATAAGTTGTGACATGTCTCATATGCTGGATGTGTTTTGTCCTTATCCATACTGATATTCTGCAGCATATCTTGTGTTTTTGTTCTTTTATATCGCGGGCAACATTACTGATAATGAAGCTTCTTTTAGTACCACCTCAGCAAATGATCCAGTTAAGCCAAGCTGACCCATGCAGTGATAACGCGACGCTGCAGACTACTGATTGGACGAGCGTCGTCATCTATCATCTCTCTAACATCTACAGGAGCGACGGCGTCTCTGCAGCAGCTCAGACGCTGAGATTTCATCACGGCTTTTTTAAGTAAGAAACATTTTTAACAAAAAAAAAGATGAATTAATCAATTGTGCACATAGATGACATACTGTGTGCTTGACTAATGAACATACAAGTGAAGGACACTGATAATAAAGCAGACAGGCAGAGATATTAAATGGTGAACACTTAAAATGGTGGACTCAATTCGTAGTTTCTCTTCAATTCTGCGCTCAAGAGATAAAGAACGTTTTATGACATACATCAACTTTCAAACCTGAAACGAAGATTTCAATATACTTTCAGCATATCTACAGACTACTATTTGAAAGAGAAATTAGAGTCAAACAGAGACAGGGCAGCTTTGATTACCACTTGATAAAATGTAGAGGGAATATTACTCCTTGTGTCAAATTTGCACACACTCTGCAGGAAAAAAAGAGAATTATTGTGTATGTCAATGAGATTGAGCTACCACTTTAACACATTAACTGGCTGCTGATGGACAAGAAGTATAAAGATGGATTTTCACACTTCCTTTCCACATCTCTGATTTCTTTCTCTCGGCTCATCTCACGTTTCCTCTCACTTCTCTGTGTTTTTTTTTTGTTTGTTTTTTTCCCCCAGACTGCTGGTTTCTCTCAACTTGATTGGGCAAAATCCAAATAAGTCCTGACAGAGAGTTATTATCCAAGAAAAGGTGATGGAATACGGTGCCTGCTCCAACACTGAGAAGTTGTGGCTACCAGATGAGATCCCCACTGACTGTAAACTTTCCATTAGCGTCTGCTTCGGTGGGAAGTCTCGCTGTGGAAAGGGTCCGTGTCTAGTTTTATAGGCCCCTTGGATTCTGCCAAGAAAAACGTCTGGCGGTTAGTAAACACCAGACACGTGCTTGTAAAGGCTGGCTGCTGCCTGAAGAACGCCACCTTCATCAGCTGCTTTGGCAGGTGACTTGATTTTAGTATTTCCAAAGTGTTACATATTTTGTTAGACTTTCGCTCGTTTTCCCAACAACTCTTTGAAACATCAGCCATGCTTCTGAATTCCTCAATCAATACCTGGTGGTTTTAAGTAAAGTGCACAGTCTGGCTCTAAAAAAACAAAAATATTAGTGTTTGTTTACACTAAATAGTCTTTAAACTGAATTTTACTTTGATTCTATTTTTCAGCAGAATATCTCGTCACGTTTTTACCATTGACCTCAATGCGTTGTTGTCTGCGTGTTTTCCAAGAAACCCCGTCAAGTCGGTGACCTACTTTATCCCGCCAAGTTTCTTTGCTGTTTTTATGTGTTTGTTTTGCCCCCTGCCCTAAAGTGTCTGAAGTGGGAGGAGCTGACGCTTGACAGATGCCATTTGGTTCACATGAACGCAGACGCTCACGCTGAGCCAGATTCACACACAGGATGTGGAGTTGTCAGACAAACCACGAAATGTCTTACCACTAGATTTACTGGGTGCCTCAAAGTTGAAGAAACAAGAGCGTACCAACTCAGAGCAACTTAAGACATATGCACTGGTGCTTCTTTTAACCGTTTCCCCCATTTTTATCATTACAGATATAAGAAAACACCACAAGCAAGAGAGAATCTGTGTCTGTGTGGAGAAAAAAGCACAAAATACCAACAGAAAATGACAGAGAGGTTATTCTGATTAATATAAAATTGATCTCCAATTGTTTACAGCAGTTAGGATCTAATGTACAAATAAAATTTAAAAAAAAAACATGAGCCTGTAGAAATGCGCAACATTACCAGTTTCTGAGAGAATACTGCTGAAGCTCTCCGTCTGTCTCCTGTCAGCCCCATAATCTGAACACGACTGAACAAAAGACTTCACACTTCAGCTGTCTTCATTTTAGGCAAAACATGCCTTAAGTTACAGCTGTCGCTTTAACTCTGAGTCCATCTCTTGGAAAACTGAAATAAATGAGTTAAGATCAGCGTATGTTTGAAACAGTTTAATGTTTCTCTTCTTGTTTATGTTCTGACAATATATTAGAATGATCTGTAGTCTCAGACAAAGAGCATTCATATTCTACAAATATAGAAATGAGCTCCAATATAAAAATCTATCTACTTTTTGTTTCAGGAACCCTGACACCTCAGATCTTATAGCTTGAAGATTTTATCTCATTTTCAATTCCAACTTAACCAACCCTTTACAAAGAAGCCACTTTTGATTGACTATTTGTCGTATTTCCAAAGTAAAAAAACCCCACAGTGACCATGTTGTTAAACCCCAAACCAGAATAATTCCAAGAAATATTTAGACATCTGCAAAAGTGCCCAATATTGTGTTTAAAAAAATTAGGAGTTTCCTCCAGCCCTGTTCTAGGAATGAGTTAAGAACAAATCCAGATCGTGTCGCAGAGCCTCATTTCATCATAGATTAACATCAGCCTATTTTTTTTTTATTTTTTATTTTCCAACCGCTGATCCAGGAGACAGTTTGAGAGATGTCTCTTTCAAATTTCTTAGAAAGTCAAGGCCGGTGCAGGTGACTGGAGGAACAGTATTTAACACAGCTGCAATCATTACAGAAATGAAAAAAAAAAAAAGATTTACAAAAAAGATTTACACGTCTTTTAAACCTCAACAGGCACCTCTAAGAGGTGCTGGATGTTGCCAAACAGAACTTTAGTTAAATTACTGAAAGGTAGCAAAATGTACTCTTTCCTTTTAATTAATGTTACAGATAACTTGTTTAATGTTTAGATTTGAAAGAAAAAAGACTGTTTCTTGTGCTACTGCTGCTCTGCAAGCCAAATGGACTGGTTTGCTCCCATCACAAAAACAAACTTTGAAGCAGAGTGATCCAAGGCAGCATGAGAGGTTGATGTCAACCTGCTGCTGTCACGCCTCTGATTAAGCGAGAGAGGTAGTCACAGAGCTGAGTTGGCGTGTAGATGTGACGTGGGGGGCAGCACGTGCAGCGCTCCACTCTAAGGAACAGTGATGCTATCATTTGCTGGTTCTGTGATGTGGAACCAGCAATCAGGTGTAGGTACACATTGTTGTGGAACCTGTCCTGCTAAACTAGCTCATCTGAATAAACGGAGGTGACTTAAATAGGGGTTTGTCTCTGCGGCCATGTTGCTCACCATACTGTGAAAAGGCCCTTTGACTTTCTATGCCTTTTAGAGAACAGGTTTCTGTCAAATGCAGAAAATATAAATTTAAGTCCAACAATCAAATGTTGTTTTTTTAATCCACAGAGGCAGTGATGCAGAAAATACTTTGGATACACTGAACAAATGCCTTGAATCACTCTTTCATTAGTATTAGTTTCTTTCAACACAATTCAAATGCAATTTTGAAAACCAAACTAAGAGATATACTTGGCTGCAAATATGTTAAATAAAATATTTTGCATATATTACAAAAGTGTCTTGTATTAGTGTTTTTTTTCCTTTAAACAAAAAAGTAGCCATATAGTCTTGAAGACACTGATGAATTGGTTAAATTGATTAGAATATCATCATAGTTTAAGGATTTTTCTGTCCTCACAATCTTCTACAAATCTGTCTGATAATTTAAGAAAAAAAGAAGTCAAGCAAAGACAATTTCGATCAGTGTGTTGAAGAGTTGCCAAACTTTAGGACTTCTACTTTTTCTCCTCCGTCATCATTATTTCAATAACAGAAATATAAGATACAACAGCTGGCAAAGCATTTAGAATAAAATATTATGCAGTGACTTCTAACACCTATAAAAACACAGAGCAAACCGTATCATCCCGTCAAGACGTCATAGGAGGCCAGGGGTAGGAAGAAAGAGATTATGGCGTTAAAGTAATCTCCTAAAATAATATACTGTTATTTTACTGTCAGAAACTCTCAATGGCATTTATTTGTTTGCTGTTGACTGCAGAAAATGGATGAAATTTTGCTTTATATAATAAATGTGACAAACAGCGGGAAGGCCACAGAAGGGTTTTTAAGTGTCAGATTGAATTAGCTGGGGTTACTTAGTTCAAACATTTCTGTAAAACTAATTCCCAGCTGGTTGTATTTACTGAATCATCAGTGATAACACTTGAAGTTTCAGTCTCTGTAACAGTTAATTACTCATCCTTGTAGTCACTAATCCACTGTTTGCTCCATTTCAAGGCTCAAAAATGATCTTTCGTGACACTAAATATTAAAATTGGGAGATAAGAGAGACAGATCAAGGGTTTAATCTGACTATAACTGGTCAGCAGAGTTCATGGAAGTTATCTTCTACACCTGATAGATTTTTTTTTCTACATTTGAATGCCTTTGCTCTAAAAAAATGACAGGATTTCTGAGCACTGAAGCAGCTGTTAATGCCTGAACAGGAAAGGACACCAGAAGTTCTTGATGAATGTCCTGGCTGTCCTTATAAAAAGTAAAATAAATAAGTGAATGCCATAGGGCTTTGAAGTACTAATCTGCAAATCAGGCTTTTACTTTTATTCATACGTCCATAGGGTATTTTAGGAGTAAAAATATGTGAAAGCCAAGTTTCCTACATCACAAGGGGATTTAGGACATTATGCTCCAAGTGTTGTTATGCAACATTTCAGCTGGGTGGAAATCCTCTAAAATTACAGATTTACTTTAAACACTTTTTTCACCTTTTCACCACAATTTCAAACTAACCTCATCATCAACATGCTACAGGAGCGATGTGACCTTCATGTCTGCAGAAATCATCAGAAATCTTCTGTTGAATAAAAAATAAAGAACAGTTGGAGTTTCCTGGAAATAACTGGTTTTCTCCTTCTACTGTACTGCAGAAGTTAACAAGTCACTTTGGTACATTTGAAAGCATGCTAGTTTATCTGAAATCATTTTCAAACTACGTCAGAACCCTGTTTCCAAATAGGTTGGTGCAATATGTTTAAAGGTTTTGTCCAGGCCTTGATGTTAATAATTGCTCTGAATCCTAAAACTAGCTTTAAATCTTCAAGTCGAGGCAGACTAAAGGCCCTGTCTACAGGACATACAAACCCTGATTAGTTTACCACATTATGTTCAAAGAAAGCCATCGGTTTGCTACAGATGTAATACTTCAATTACATAACAAGAACATCTGAAATAATAAAAAGGGAAATTCCCTTGAATATGTTGCAAAAGCATATAAAACAGCAGGTCAGAAACTTGTTATTGTGACCCACTGAGTTGTGGTGTCATTAAATCTGCTAATGTTGCTGTAAGCATGTTGCATTGACATCAAATGCACTTTCACATTGCTCATTAAAGACTGAAACTGGAAGGATAATGATCAATAAAATGTGTATTATAAGGATTTATTTAGCAGAATGGAAGTCACAGAGTAAATTAGTGCTTGATGAAGGGCACCATGAAAAGCCTGACCCACAATTGTAGTTGAGACACTGATTTTATTTTACATTTTATTGTGATTTTAATCAAAATCTTTATATATATATATATATAACTAGATTTCACTGATAACACCTGAGGTTTGATTTTTATCTGAAAAAAAAAAATCATTGCCAACCAACATAATTTGAGGGCTGGCATGTTGATGTAGTGACAATGTCATCAAGATGGACATTTGATTGACATGATAATGTGGAATAAATGTTTCTGGTGATATTTAAACCCACTGATTAGGTGTGAAGAGTAATTTCCAGATTAGAACTGGGGCTTGCAAAATATTAAAGGCTAAATAAATAAATTAAAGGAGCCGCATTTTCTGAAGGAATGCACATCGCCCGCTGCCTTTAACGCTAAAGTTATAAACAAAGATCATCTTACGCTGAGAAATGACAAAGTTGTAGTGTTTCTGGTCAAACCTTGAAAATAAGATTATCAAAACACAAACACAACAAAATCACCTGATGCTGAAAAGGCCACTGTCAGGATTTGTGTCCCCAGTGCCGCCTGCAGCGCCCCCCTGTGTCCCCGGTCCTCTAGCCTCCATCCTGTCTAGTGCCGGCTCCACGGACCCTTAAACCCCCAGTGCTGGCTTCAGTGGCTCCAGTCTCTACTCTGATGCCTCAGGTACCTGAGCCTGAAGGCCCTCCTCCAGTGTCACCTGTGCCACACGCAGCTAAGCCTCCAGTAGCTCCCGAGTCCCCTTCTGAGCCCC
Source organism: Kryptolebias marmoratus (assembly GCF_001649575.2). Taxonomy (NCBI): domain Eukaryota; kingdom Metazoa; phylum Chordata; class Actinopteri; order Cyprinodontiformes; family Rivulidae; genus Kryptolebias; species Kryptolebias marmoratus. The sequence goes on along the minus strand of NC_051438.1, from coordinate 24,589,899 downwards.
CACACCCATCCACTACTCCAGTCAACCCTGAGGGACTCAGTCCCTCGAGCCTCTGTCTCTCCTCAGCTGCCATCAGTTGCCCAAGGTCTCCAGTCTGCTTCAGAGTCTGCAAGGTCCCCAGTGTCAGGATTTGGGTATTCTGAGTTATGTTTTGATCTTCTGTGTTTGAGTTTCATGGGTTTTTTGTTTGTTTTCTTGTGATTCTTGTGTTTAGATTGATTCCCCGTGTTTCCTTGTGTCATTATTCACCCTCCAGTCATCATCTCAGTAGTTTTCCAGTCACGCTGCCACACCCACTTCACCAGTTCCCCGTTACCTGTCACTCCAGCTGCAGTCAATCTCCCACTCACCCTCAGCCCTTTATATTCAGTCACTTCCATTTTCTTCCCACTGGTTCATTGTTGGCTTCCAGGCCACAGTCAGGTTCCCTCCTCGAGATCTTCTGTTTTTAATCTTCACTGTAAGTTTCACTGCCACGTCAGCCTCTCTTCCCTCTGCTGTTAAATCAGTTTTTGTTTTTAAGAAAGAGTCTGGGTTCATTTCACTTCAACCTGTCAGCCACAAGCTGAACTTCCACTGTCATCTGACAATAAAATAATTATATAATCAAACGCAACTTGAGTCATATTTTAGACCTACAGCATATTTCTGTTTGTCTCTATGGTTATGTAAGTGTAGTAAACTTTATGGCTGTTTGGGGTTTGTTTTGACACTGAGGCACAGATAAAGTGGTGTGTATCCAGCAGTGGAGTTTATGAGCCAAACATGGATGCTGTCTGACAGTGTTTCTGTCTGTCTGGGCAGCAGTGTTCTTAAATAACAGCAGAGGAGAGATACTGACACGTTGTCATGTGGTTCTGATTGTGTAGCAGAATGGCCACCTGCTGAAGAATCAGGAAAAACTCAACAGGCAGGACGTTTACTGCACCAACAAGGAAACGCCTTACAGTAGTTCTACCATTTCATGTTGTTTTAAAATCCAGTCTTTATGAAAATGTAGGATTTTTATTTGGGATCATCATCCAAATGTGTGGTTGGTTGGTTGTTTTAAACACCTTAGTGAATAAATAGTGTTTGATTCAAAATCACCTACTGCATCTGAAATTCCAACAATGGAAGGTTTTTATTTCCTGACTTTTATATTTAAATAAATAAAATGAATCCTGAATGAAGTACAGAAATTACAGACCCTAACATCCGTGTTTAGTGCCTATATTTCCATTTCAGTAACAGTAACACAACTCTTACAATTAAACATTTATTCCAGAGCTAAGTCTTTAAAAAAGTTAAAGAGACAACCTGAGCCATACTTCTGCCAAAAAATTAAACAAGAGTTTTTCAGGCGTAACGGTCATTTGTTATTGACCATGGACATCCTCCAATGCAGTAATTAGTGCTAAATTGTCCTGGTTGCTCAGGAAAGGAAACCTAATTTTCCGTTTTGCCTCTTAAATCTGTCTACAGTGTAAGTAGGTGACTTTCCAGCCGTAAGCCGTCTGCTCTAATTTCCAACTTACTGAGTTTTGCTGCTGGTACTAAGAGCAGTAAATTGTTTTACAAACCAGTGCCTAAATCTACTATGTAACTGAACCATTAGGAGAAAAGTATATTTCGGAAGAAAAGCGCTGAAATGGAAATTTATTAAGCAGGGTCCTTTTGAAAATTATGTAGACGTTAAATTTAGGAACTTCTGTAATGATCAAAGATTCACTGTCGTCTCGGCCCATCAGTTAAAAACATTCTTGACAGGAGTTTTTGCTTTATGTTTTTTCGTCTAAATAATAATCTGCATTAGAGTTAATCCAGATGTGTTAATTTGGAGAAAAGCTGATATACTGATATCCAACTACTGGCAGTAAAAGACGCTTGTTTTTAACTTCGCAGCATTCCAACAACATCAAAGTTTTTCAAAAGGTGATTCATCGTGTAGCTTTCCAGAATATTTCCATTCTGTGGCTAATTTATCATGTAATTTACGCTGATATCAGCTGTGTCCATTGTGCTACTGGTAAAAGCTTCAAACTGTATGAAAGTCTGGCTGACAAGAATTAAACGTCAGCATTAATTTCACAGACTTTACATCTTATGATTACTTTTAAAGTTAAGAACTGTAATTTGCCAATAGTGCCGCCTTTTTGTACCTAAGTGTTGCTCCCACTCCCTCCCTGATTTGGATCTTTGTTACTCCATCCAAATGGACACAATACATATGGAAAAACCAAACCCAACTTTATCACTGTTTTCCTCCCATGTGAAAATACACTTTGGCACTTCTGCAACTTGACAAAATTGGACCAAACTGTGTTGTGACCTTTAAACTTCAACACAAAATCTTGAGAGTAATACCTGTACAGAAGCACGGGACCAATGAGCTGGAAAACGGATCGCTCATTTGAGCGTTCCTTCTTCACAAAGAGGCCCTGTAAATCATGTTCTTTATACATCCGGCCGGGGGTTCACCGCCTTACCGCAAGGTGGGAGGAGAGCATGATGGGAAAAACATGAGGGGCTCTCACATTAGTGGAACAGAAAGAGGTTGAGATGAAAAAAATATTGGCAAAAGACAATGAAGGGCTGCAAAGGAAGAAACGTACAGAGAATATTTGAGAAAGAGGGTAAGAGAGACAGCTTTGGGTAAAACTGTGAAATACAATCATAAAAAGAAAAAGAAATATTGACTGAAGAGCATTAAGATGTAAAACTGCATTAAAAAGAGCAATAAGAAAAATTGACTCTCTGATTTCAAACATTTTCAAGCAGCAGAAAGGAAAGTAACATCCATGCTCCTCAAAAAGCACAAAAACAACAAACTAATATCTAAACAAAGCAGTCAGGAAAAAGAAAAGTTTAAAGGAAACTCTACAACATCAAGTGTTTTAAACAATGTGTTAGGCTTGCTTATTCATACAGGGAAGTGTTTGGATTAAACAATTAGTGAACTGCATTTTAAATCAAATAATATTTTTAATAATGACAACAACCTAATAATGGATTGTTTAAATGACTTGGTTGGTTAAAATCAGTAAATGCAAGAACCACCTTTGTATTGGCTTATTTCTGTCAGCAAAAACATTAACATTTCGTAAAATGCTAGCTGTGGTTGGAAATAAGACAAATAGTGATCTGAAGATGATTTGTTTTTTCCAGAGGTAATTTGTGATCATCATTCAGTTTGCACAATAAATGTTTGTAGATTTATTCTCAGTCAGAAACCACACACTTCTTTTAAAATATAACCTTTGGTTTTTCTCTCATCATCTCATTCATTTGTTTAATCTGTTTAATCTTGTTCAGGGTTTGGATGTGTGGAGGAGGAGGAGGAAGAGGAGGATGAGGAGGGTGTTGGTGCTTTTCTAAGCAGACAACAGATGAGAGGCAGGGTACAACCTGGACAAGTCACAAGACCCTGCATGCAAACAGTCACTTGTAAAGTCAGTTTATTAACAATGTGCATTTTTTGGACCCCACCAGCACAGACAGAACAGACAAAAGGCCCAGCTGAACAGCGATTCAAACTAAAGAAGTTATCGTGCACTTCTTGGTGCCACAAAGTCAAAATATGGGCTCGCAGTTTGCATCCCTGCTTAAAAGTGAAAAAAAGTTATGATAAAATGAAACTTAATGTAGCTCACACACAGTATTACTATTTCTCACTGCCAACAGTCTCCTTTGCTGTGCTTTTATACACATTTGTACCAAGTTTAAACCATGCTATAAATATATAAAATAGGGTCACGATGATTCAAAAATCAAATCTATAAAGCAAAGGTCCACAGCTTCAGTCCCTTAGTCTTATGTCCATAGAACCTGAGGTCACTCTCTTTATGTTTAATATAAAGCTGCTGGTGGGACGTGAACAGACGTGCAGCAGATCACTGTATGAACATAAAAACACACACAGAACATGTGATGGCCATAAAGAGACATCATCATTGTAACATCTGTGTGGTCGGTTATTCAGAGGAACTGAGGATCTACTTAAACAGTTTTATGAAGATCACATAATGTTTGTGAATATTTAATTTAATGTTTCTTTTATAAAGTCGTGTGTTTGAGCCAAACAACATAAAGCAGGCATGCTAAAGTGCAGAACGTTTCATTTGTAAATATTTGACAGTAATGATATTTATTTTTGATTGTTTGAAAAGCAGACACGACCTTACGACCAAAAAGCTATGATGTGCTCAAATCCTGAGGTCTGAACCAAATAAGAGATTCAAAGAACAGCAGATTCAGCAGCTGTGTTTTTCTAATAGTGAATTTATATGTTCTCTGTTTTAATAGTCTGAAGTCACCTAATATCCTGGAACGCTGCTGATATAAACTGCTTTGCCCACGACATCTAATATTTGCTTGTCTGACTGTGGTGGGTTTTGATGATTTATGGCACGAATATTCAACAAAGTAAGTAACAGAGAAACAATACCAGCGGTCCAGTTTCTCTGTGGTCAAAACGGAGAACTAACATAAAGACGCAATACAGTTCAAGCAAGGCAGACAGTTCATGTGATAAAACCTTTGCTATACAGTACATAAGAAAATAAGCCAGTTTTAAGATCTGTTTGGATTCATTTAAATCATATATAGAATATATAAGCAGGCAGGTGGGTCTGGCTGGATGTTTGGAGTTTTTTGCCATTTATAAAACATATTTGTGACTGATCTGTCATGTATGGAGTAGAAGTGGACTGAAAACAGTTCTGAACAGCCGAGCCCCATTTCTTAGTGTTCCCTCTGCCTCCAGCTTTGGTACGAAGGAACATTGGCCCACAAGTTAAAGTCACAAGAAGCGGTGGTTAAAATAATCCCAAGAAATTGAAAAATCTTCAAGCAGCCAGTACATCTTTAACTGTTGCCAACTGTTTATACGTAAACACGGAGGCAGCATGTTTCCGTCAACTAAAATTAGCTTGAGATTTATTAGCATTAAACATTATTATTTATGCTTTAAAAGACAGAAAACAATGGTGAGTTTGGGGTCACTTTAAACTAAAATTTATCAAAATTCATCAAACTAGATATTCTAGGTTCTACTGCCAGCTGTAAACCTAATTGCCTCTTGGGGATAATAAACTCACCTTGAATCTTGAAACTCTTTTTTTTTGTTTGTTTGGAGGCCCAGTTAGCCCTGACACTTCCCCCTCTCCACAAATAACAAAAAAACAAAAGAAAAGAAAGGGGGCGCCCCAACCCCTGAGGTGAACATGCCAAAAAAATAAAAGAAATCAACGTGTTTGGAACTTATTTGCAGTTAATCACAACCAAAGATTCTGATCTCTGACAGCCTGAAGATAAACATCAGCATAGCCAAGCAGTGATATACAGTTTCACCACCAACACACACATAGTTCATACACAACTGCACCAAAATTACTCCCACATAGTAAAGGAAATTAGTCCTGGAAATCATGGGTGATTATTGTAACAAGGCCCCGGGGATGCCCTGAGTGGGAGACTGTATGAAGAAAAGAGTAAAAAAGTCTAGATGTTGACACTAGAAACAGGTAGAAGATTGTGTTTGTTTGTGTTTGAGAGAAATAGAGGTGAGTGAGACTGAGTGATCATAACAAAAACTGATGAGTCTGTAGTTTTATTTACTGTGAGGGAGGTTTTATATACATTACAAACACTTGATCCTGCATATGTTTGTGTTCATGTGTGCAGTAATGTTTATCAGTATTTACAAATTCATTACGGTCAACCAGGAAACTGTATGAAGGGAAGCCAGATTACCTCACATCCTATCACTGTAGCAAATATGGCTCTTTAATTAACTAATTAATTAATTTGTTGTTGACTGATTTGTCTGGTCCGTTGAGCTGACATGGATTCAAACAGCTCAACATTTCTCCAGTAACAGAAATAAATGTGTTTGGCTGTAATTTACTCTCACTGTTGGAAAGGATGATGATGATGCTGGATATCCATGCCAGTTTCATCTTATAAATCTGTTTTGGATCATATTTCTGGACATTAAAAGTTTGTTTCTCATTAAAAGATTGAACTTGTTTCAGAGGCACTGAAGGGGTTACTGAGGGCAGCCAGGGGCGAGTGCTACACCTGCCAATCTGAAAAGATGAGGTAATCAAAATAAATTATTAAATTATATTGTGTTTATTGTAAATTTCTTTGAACCATGATATATTCAGTTCAGTTCAACAACAGGATTTCTGAGGACTGACTGATTATATACTTGTTTCCATTGGAAATGGCTGTTTAAACTTTGACCTAAACACATTTGCAGACCATCACACCAAAAAAATCATATATACAACTTGATAAACCTTTCATTACATACATTCTGACTGCATTAAAGCAGGTTAGACGATTGGAAAAAATATAGTTCGATTAAGCAAAGAACTGCAAACCGATTTCACACAGTCTATTCAAATTGACTATCTTCCATTCCAACATCAAGGCAAAGTGAGTTACAGAAGCTCCAACTATCGCAAAGTGTTGCAACACACTGAAAAATAAAAAGAGTATTTGTGACTAAATGCACTAATAGTACCCCATGATATAAAATATTAATCTGACAATAACTATCACTTACGGCTAACCCTTATATCAGAAATGAATTGTAACGAAAATGATAAAAAAAAATTCATACTCATCATACTGAACATCAGAATTCTCTTTAAACACACAAGAGTCTCTTTTTGACAGCTTTATGCAGAGATTTATACAGCTTGCATTAAATATGAACTATATAAAATGCTAACATCATTCCCAACCACAGTATATACCCACATCCTCCATCTGTGGCAGACCGACTAGCCTCCTTGTTTTATCAAAGCGCTCACAAACCTTTAGTATTAGAGGTTTTCAGCAGAGTAAAAAAAAACCTGAGTTGGTTGGTCAACCAAACATTTAAGAGCCTGCTGGTTTCAAAGAGGCACAATGTGTCAAAGTGTGCATCATGTTGTCCATGTATCACAAATTACATCTGTATTAGTGTGTGTGTGTCCGCAAACCAGGATTTCAGCCACGCTGATTTAATACCCTTGGCAAAAATGAACAGAGTGCACCAGTGTTCAGTGTGCCGAAGTTAACAGGGTGGTGATGAGTTAACTTCCCCTTTTCAAATGTTACAGCCTCCTAACAGACTAGACTCTGCAACCCAAGCAATTAATGTTGGAAATCGAGAGAGGCTGAGCGAGGGCAAGTGGTCCGTGTGTGTGTCTGTGAGTAGGTGTTTCAGTTTGTTTTCTTAGGAAACGTGACCATATAGATACCATTAGATGTGGGCTGATTCAGCATGCTGGCGTGTTTGGGTTTGCACATGACTGTGTGGGTTTGTCACCTCCAGGTTCAGTAAATCAAGTTCCACAACCCTGATCTCCACCCGCACATACACACAAAGTCATACCATAATCTCCCAATAACGTCAAACCTTTGGAAATAACATTACAAACTCATGCGATATCATGAGATCTCACAATGCTCGTGCACTTTTGGTTTGGCTAATATTGGTTAGTTGTGGCAGCCATCTAGAAATGAACTGACTCCAAAACTTAATAAGTTGTAAATGCACATTCAGAGATTACCAGTGGTTCATGAAATATTTTGGTAACAGACAAACAGGGTTAACGCTACAGTTTTACACAAACTGCTTGGAGTATGCATTGGAAATGACTTTCAGCTACTACCTCACCAAATTGTAGCTCAATATCTGTAAATTGGCTGAATTATAGCCATTTCTATGTTTGCTGAGAGTGAATAGGAAGAGATGCACATTTAAATATACCTTCTATAAACCAACCGAGAGACCAAATAAGCTAAATCAAATAAAGGTTTGGCAGGAAACAGTAATACTGTATTCTCGAGTAGTTAAAAAGCAATGGTGTCAATATCGTCAGTACAATTTGTACTAATTCTTATTTGTTTGCGTTGCACTCATAAACTTCAAAAACTGCTTAAAAGTTGAGCAGATTCAAGGTAATTCTGCCAGAAAAGTACTGACATTGGCAGGACATTTTGCACACAGGGGATAATCCAAAGTGTAAAAGACTTATGGTAAAATGTCTTTTAATCAGCAGAAACCAAACACCATCTGCATAAATCAAAGCCGAAAGCTTCTTTTAACCTTGATGTCAATAGATAAAATGGAAATATAACTTACTGCATGAGTTTAAAAGCAGCATTGAGACTGGATCTGGATGCTCAACTGAAATTGAAAAGAACTTAACATGAGACATGTAGAGTTTTCTGAAAATACATTATTAGCCTCATTTCACACGTATGTTCATCCAGAGTCCTAAAGTATCACACTGTGAAATTACACTCTACCCACAGAGCTGCACAGCACCCCTGGCAGTGCATCTTAAGCTGCTGAACACATCAGTCTTTTAAAGCATCAATTATAAAGATTAAGAGAAGCACAGCGCAGAAGCGGAGAGCCAAAGTCAGAGGGCATGAAGGAGTCAGTGAAGTCACTGACGAGTAGATGGTGCGCTGGGAGAAAGACTGGAACAAGTTGAAACTAGGGGAATAAAGTATGAGGCGCAAGGAGGGGTTGACAAATGTGAAAGGAGGAAAAAAGGGAAAAAAGGGAAAAAAGGGGAGGAAAAGGGGGGTGAGCCTCCTAAAAGTAATAAATAGGCGAAAGAGGAGTTGGAGGGTTGCAGTCACTCGTCCCGACAGCCACATCCACTGCTCTCCTCTCCCCCTCTCCTCATCTCCAGCCCTCCTCTCCTCTTCATTCATCTGGACCACTGAACAAGACCAGTGAGTAACATCTACACCATCTCTTCACTCTGTTTCTACATGACTGTAAAGAAAAAAAACTTTATATCTGAAGACTTCATCTGCACAAAGTGATGGTTGAATTTGTTGAAGGATGGAAGGCTAGCATGTAAAAACTACTAGTATTTTTATGGCCAAGTGGAATTTTATATGACATGCAGTAAGTCCAAAATATTTACAAGCAAAAGTGACAAGAAGTGTAAATGTAACAGATAAAGCTGCAAAATAGAACTGCATGTCTAATGAAGAGCATGTACAACTCTAACTCTACTTGAATATGAATCATGAAAATCAGCATCAAAATCATACCACTGAGTGGGGAATAAGATAAAAAATCCCACCCCAGAGGGTTTATTGATAGGGTTCACAAGAGGTTGCAGTATGACAGTAGTCTGGCTTCACGCATTTTAATAAATGCCAAATCTTCTCATTTTTCATTCCTTAAATCACTCTACAAATCTCAGCAAAGGGAAAACTGTAGATGTTTCACGGGAAAAACCAAATCTGTCTCTGACTCATGCGACCCATTTAAAACCCAACACTTGTGGTGCAGCCAGACATTTTCCAGTCCTCTGGGACATCCTTGTAATGTCTATCATCTGACAATAAAAAAAATAAGAGTCATATTAAGATGCATATCAAAAAACAGTTTATAGTTGTAGTTTCCATCAAGTTGAGAAGCAAACTTACTTCATGAAATACATGTAAGGAGTTTTTCATGAACAGGTTTGGAGGAAAAGACTTGAGCTGCAAAGCTTTGGACAGACTGGTGCTTTAGTCTATGATGGACATGCTTGAAATAAACATTTTAGTCTCAAACCAGACTTTAAACTTAACGTAGGACGAGTACACATTAGAAATTTCCATCTCCTGCAACACACATTGATTTTATTTCCCCAAAGCTCTAAAGTTGAAGGTGTCATGGTGAAACACTTTACATTTGTATCTGACTCGATATGATTGCAGGGTCCTTATTTGCTCCATCTTTTTAATATTTCCTTCAGATCCACCACCCTCCCAAACTCTGACTTAATCATGGACACCACAAAGAATGCCCTCACCTTCTCTGAGGCCTTATATCACCTGCTTGTCATGGTGTTGGTAGTGGCCCGAGGAAGTCAATCAATGCCAGTGCCAACCGATGTCCCCATGTGCACGGCCTCAGAAACAGCTCAGTACAGCCTAACCTTCACAGGAAAATGGACCCAAGCAGCATTCCCTAAGCAGTATCCTGTCTACCGCCCACCTGCACAGTGGTCAAACCTTATTGGTAAGTCCATCACAGCTAAGGAGTGTCTTATTGATCCCAATTAAGAGTAATCTTACAAGTGAAACAAATAGAGCTAATGCATAAACCTTATTTCTGCAGACATGTTTCATCCTTAAATAGATTTAACTAAATACAGAAAAAAGCTAGCAGAAAAGTAATGCAGAAATTAAAAAAAAAAATACCCTGGATCCATTGGTAGGCAATATGACTGTGATGGTTTTGAGTTTCAAATCATTAAAAAGAAAATTCCCAATACTCCAACAGATGTATATAAACTGAATGTTTCAGACTAAAGCCTGTCCTTTCCTGCTCTTTCTGCTCTAAGGGGTGACCCACAGCTCCGACTACCACATGTGGCAAAGTAATGAGTTTGCCAGCAACGGAGTGAGGGACTTTGCGGAAAAAGGTGAGGCCTGGAATCTCATGAAGGAAGTGGAGATGGCCGGCGAACGCATCCAGAGCGTTTATGGGATCCTCTCCGCTCCTGCTGTTGTGGGAGGCACAGGCCAGATGCACACTGAGTTTGAGGTCTTCGCCAGGCACTCCTATGTAAGTTACTCAACAACTGGCTTCCTTTAGTTTGGTCAATGAGTACATTAGAACACTTTCACTGACATTGGAAGATGAATGGATGTTGGCCAAAGTCCAACAAAGGGTTTCAGGTACACATTTTAAATCTATCCTGTAAGGTCAAATTCAAAGATATCGTTTTGTTGCTGTGATCCAGTAATGCAACTGAATGTCACATTGTTGGGACACGTTTTTTTGTTTTTTGTTTTTACAGAATGCAATGGCAGACAAAGCTAAATAAATAAGACCACAACTATATAACCAATAAACTTAACGTAATGTTAAATTAAAAGGGCTAATTTAGACTTGCGCGCCCTTTTATACAAGTAAAAATGTTCATGCCACTGTTGACAATATAAACAACTTTATGGGAAAACAGAGCACATCATGCAGATGCAGCAAAACAGTTAATGTTGCAATAAAAACAGCTCTTGACGCTTTTTTTCCATGTGTCTTACACATGGAAAGTGCTATTCACTGGATCACTGTGCTGTGTGAGACAGATGATGTCCTCAATGTGCTTCTAATTTAGCATGTTGTAGCACAATGTAAGACTTTTATTTTATTACTCTCTTAATATGACATATATAAAGTTGTGACTCAAAAGACTTTGGAGGGGGAGAATGAGGCTATAAGTGTGAAGATAAATGGATATTACACATGCAATTCAATAGATTTCTAGAATGTCTAAAACCTGAATTTAAACGAGTGCTTTACTTTGTGTTTTTCTTTCACCCATCCACACACAGCTGCCACACACGATGCTTTTGAAAACAGAAGCCTAAAACCTTGCAAGTAGTGCAACCTGCTTCATGCCAAAGCACAAGCATGAAAAAAACAAGATGGTGCTGGATAAATTGGTTATTGCACATCAACTTAGTAAAAAGGTCTTGCCACTAGAGGCCATTATGTTTAAATTAATGGCTTCATACATCTTTTATATGAAGTATAATAAAGTGTAAAAGCCCTTTGCTTGTCAGTTCAAATACAACAATAAATGGAGTCCATGCAATTTTAACTGATATTATTTCATTGCCTCCTGTCTTATTTCTAAGTTGGCTATGACTCACCATTTCCTCTTCCCGTCTTACTTTTTATTCCTCCATTTCCAGCTGTCATTTATCGCGCGGATCATTCCGAGCCCAGACTGGTTTGTGGGCGTGGACAGCGTTGACCTGTGCGACGGTGACCACTGGAAAGAAAAAGTGACACTGGAGCTTTTCCCATATGATGCAGGAACTGACAGCGGGTTCACCTTCTCTTCTCCCAACTTTGAAACCATCCCACAGGACAGAGTCACGCAGGTGAGCCAAGAGCAACACTGCATCAATCAAAAGTGAAAACCACAAACCCTGAGAGCCAGACACGAGTTTAAAGTGTGGTCATAAAACGAGCATAAAAGCTTCAACTAAATCATCTTGTGCAAACGAAAGCAGAGGGTGAATGTTTGCAGCTTGTTTTACAAATCAGCAAACTGAACAATTAGAGCAATTTAACAAGGCACTATATGTGATAATTTAACCGGTTATTTACTGCCAACAAGACCTTTTTCTATTCCTTGCTTTTTTTGTTGGTGTCATTTTGTTTTAATCTTTAATAAAAGATTAGCTAAAAGATTAGTTAGCTAAAAACATAAGAATAAGAACCACACTATAAAGTACTCACTGTATATATATCTACCTGCACGTCTAACTCCACATCACCGTCTCAAAAAGAACAATTGTGTTAACCAACTCTTACTCCTTGCCCATTTTCCTTTTTATAGATTACCTCCTCTTTCCCAAGCCACCCCGCCAACTCCTTCTTCTACCCCCGCCTGAAACATTTACCACCTATCGCCAAGGTCACACTGACAAAAATAAAGAAAACAAATCAAATCATCAGCCTGCCACTGGAGCCCACGCAGTCCAACCTTCTGCCAACAGGAAACGAGATTGAAGACACGCTCATAAGTAAGTCCGAACTTTGTTTAAGATTATTTACTGTTTGATGTTAAGTTCATAAGGCATTCTCCTCAATCATTTACACAATATTTATGAATGACTGATCTCCAGTATTTAAAAAAAAACAAATGTAATTATGTTTATAAGACATGCATTGTAATCTGCTGCTGTGCCATGTAAATTAACTCAGAATAAAACACTAAGGCACTGCTTGCAGGGCTTGCATTACCTAAAGTAAAAGTGGAATTTTACAACTGTACATCAGTTATAAGTAGGGTCAAAGCGGTTTGTTATCATCCGTGCCTTGGTAACCATGTAGCCAAAGCTTACTGGCCTCATTTCATATGAAAAGGAGAACAGACTTTTCTACGTCGAGCCAAAGCTGTTCAGTCCAAGTAAAGCATGTAATGTCTTTAAAAGGTGCCACTGTGTTAAAATAATCAGCTATGCAAAAAAACACATACATGCACAATAATGTGCACAGATTAAAAAGAAATAAAATAAAAACGGTTTTGCTAAATTCAGTTTACCAAACGACTGACTCTCTCTGTTGTACTGACTCATTCAGGCATTTGGGAAACATTACTGGCCACACACAAACTCAATTACTTCCAACCAGAAACCAGAGAAGCCAAACGAGCGCATGGCATCTGAAAAAGCCACGAGCACATCTGGCAACCAATGAGACAGGCCGAATATGAAGGATGGAAGAATATGTGGCAATTATGTACAGAAGCGATTAAGTCCAAACCCAAAATGGGACCCAGACCCACAGACTAACATCTATAAGGTGGAGCTGTAAACACTTAGAGTTGGCTACCAGAATATTTAAGACTTGACATGTGGAAATAATAAAAAGTCCAACGATAAGTACATACGAAAAGGAATAAGCTGGTAAAGGACAAAAGGCGTATATCTGTTTCAACAAAGACTAACAATCATTGCAGCAGTCAAACATCTTGTTTGACAGAAACAAAAAAAAATAAGTAAAACAATCAGATTTCATCAAAGAAAATTAAAATCCATGACCTAACTAGGAAAATGATTTAAGAAAAAAGGAACAGGCAGAAAAGGAGCAAAGGGCGCTTTAATCAAATTCACTGTTTAACATGACAGTAAAGGTCTGAGTCAGCATCACATACGAGTCTGTTCCCTTGACGACCCACGGACAAACAGAGAGTAGCCAACAATCTGTTGGGGTTTCCTGCCCTGCTCCACGGTGCTCCATCCTGTCCCACCATCTGTTTATCTTTCCTTTCTCATTCAATTAATTTCTTCTGCGTTCCTCGAGCCTGCTCAAAAGCTTTGCTGAATGATAGAGATCGCCAGCTGTAGATCTTACCTGACTAATAAAGCGCTGGTGCAGAATCAATCTAAATCAGCTTTGTTTCTTACAGTATTTTATCAGCTTATCCTTACAGCTGTAATAAAAGCACACACAAAAAGAGGAAAATGTCCAAATCAGCCTTGACTTGACATTCAGGTTCAATCCCTGCGTCCATCCATCTTTGCAGCTTCCGTACCGCCTCCGATCCTTCTGCTTTTCTACTCTTTAGCCCACAACTGCGATACATATCAGAAGTACTTAAACACATATCCTCACTGGCTGAAGCAGCCAAGCAAGTTCAGGACGTTGGTGAAATCAAGGAGGAGTATAGGAGTTAAATGATTATATTATTCATTTGGTGAAATTTAAAAACAAACAAAAACTCATTTATTAAATGAAACTGAAAGGAACTGTCAGTGATAAAGCACAAAAAACTAGAGGTTTATGGGGAGCTGCACTGCACATGTTGTATGCAAACATTTACTGCAAGTCCCTATAATGATTTTATTGCACTTTTAAATGCAAATAACTATTGAAGACCAGTGGCTTTTCCTTGTTACCTTGCATTTAATCTCATAAAGGTAAAACCCAATCCTCCACCCACAAATTCCCCATTCCTATGAAATACAGCAATTCAAAAAAGGAGGTAAAAGACAGAAGAACACCACATGATGACAATGTGTTGCTCTCCGTACAGATACCCCTCTGGACTGTGAGGTGTCCGTATGGTCCCCCTGGGGTTTGTGCAAAGGCAAATGTGGAGACTCAGGTGTGCAGCACCGCACGCGCTACGTCATAATGCACCCAGCCAACAACGGAGTAGCCTGCCCCCAGCTGGAGGAGGAGAGGAAGTGCTTCCAAGACAACTGCTTATGACTAGGCCGGGACAGAAGGGAGAGGAAAGAGAGGAAGGAGAGGAGAAAGAAAAAAGACAAGAAGTCAAGGAAAGGAAGGAGGGGACAAAGGCGCTCAAAGAACAGTAAAAGATCTGCCGTATACTCACACGAGGCATAAACAACAAATTTGACCTATTGTTCCCTCTCTTATCAGATCATCATCAAATGAAAAATGTTTCTGATTATTTTTTTTTTTTATTAACGGGAAGAGAGTGACTCAGATTTATCATCCTAAAACCATTTCAATAGATGTAACAGTGCTAAAGAGGTGTAGTTTGGCGAAATAGCTATTAGACACCAATTCAGTTTTTGCAGATTATCAAATGAACTGAGACCATGACGATTTGAACAAAGCCACGAAGTGAAAATGTAGGATTTTACATTTGTGAAGCTAAAACCAATTTTAAATACCAAGAAAAAAGTCAATCTGTAACTACACTTAAAATAAAACAGCACAGTTTGAAAGCAGCCTTTTTGAGGAGACTGTATGATGTTTTCTTGTACACCTCCACAGCTGACGTACCGTCTCCTCAACAATTCTGCATTTCAACTCTGTCAGCCGACAAACTGGGGTCGTTTTCCTCAAGAAAAAGAATATATTTATTGACAGGATTTTAACCTGTTTTGTACAGTACATACGGATCTCAAAGTAATAGTTTGTATTCCTTTATGTTAATGAGACATACATCTAACAAGTTTTTGTAAAAAAATAAAAAAAGAATAAAATGTACAAAAAATGTATGTTTTGTGTAAGAGTTAATAAACTGTAGATGTATCAAATAAAATTGTCATTTCATTTATTCTTTTTTTTTCTTTGGGAGGGCATGTTTTAGCTACTCAACCCGAGGTTAAAATAATAGTTTTAACATTGATTTTAAAAACAGTGCAGTCTGTTTTTAATGTCTGTGCCCAATGACATATTTAAACCACACATTTGGGCTTACTTACATCTGCCTTTCCAAGACAGTATTAGTAATACCACAGTTGCTTGACTGTAGAAAAATAATACTAAACTTGATGACGTGGTTTCAAGCCCCGGTTCTGGATAGGATTCACTCAGATGAAGTGTTGCTCATAAAAAACAAAGGTGCTCTCCAACTATTTAGAGTTGTTCACCAAATGTTAGTATTAAAACACTTAAAACTGAAAGAACATCTGATCTCTAACGCTAAACTTGCAGAACGTCAAGCATAAATAATGTTACAGCTTTTATTCTTGAACTGTGGCCACACAAATAAACTGAAAGAAACCTTCTGACACAGATTTTGCTGATTATATCTTTTCACAGGAGTTGAAAGCTTTATAAAAGATTTAAAAAAAAAGATGCCTTGATTTACAACTGACAGGTTCTTGTCACGCGACTGAATTGTGGGTGGAAACGGAAATCTGTCTCCTCACTTCGAACTTTTGCAGATGCTGAATTAGATTAGGGCTTATTCAGTGTGTAGGAGCTCGCATTTTGAGCAACTTCCTCTTAGGTAGGCAGTTATTATTATTAATATGAGATGCTTCGGGTCACATTTCTCACTCGGTCTCTACGAATATTGGAAGTTCGGGACAAACACTGTGACGCTGTGGAGACTTGGCATCAGTCAGCAGCCTTGAGGACAATAAAGACGCTTTGAGCTGCTCGGGTTTGATGCTTCGAGATGTTTCACTTTTCATTTAGCGACGCGAATGCAAAGCAGGCATTTGAGTCACTCAAGTCTTCTGTAGTGACATATTCTTTACGATAAACCCACAGGCATGACATATTACTCTGTTTTAAATGTGCGGGTCACTCTTACTTTTATATTAGCACCAGAATTTATCACCTATTAAGGATATTAAATATTAAACTACTGTACACTAGTTCTGAAGTAACTAGTGTTACTGAACACTAGTTCAGTGTTTCCTATTGGTTTAAATCCAGCTAGTCACAAACATCCAGAAAGTCTTGTCACGTGAAATAGCACCTGTTAGTTTCTCACACTCAATCTGTCACCTTGAAGCCTTCCACTTTAAATAAACGCTTCAGGACCTGGATGGTTCCACGAGTGAACTCCGAGCAAGAATCTGCAGATTTACAGAACTCTACAAGCCAAACGTTTTGTCACTGTCAAGTGTATTGTAATCTAATCGAGCATAGTTAATACAAAATGGGTTTGCAAGGAGTTGGCTTCCTCCTCCAGTGTTACCTCATGCTGGCAGCGGCCATGTATTTTGATCTCGGTGAGCAGGAGGAAAAATGCATCATCGAGGAGATTCCAGAAGACACGCTGGTGACCGGTGAGTCCTCAACAAGTAACTGTCCTCCAGAGTGTCGTTTTTATTCTTTACCACAGCAGTAAATGTGAAAATAGATCCCAAGTGGGTAGGGAATAATCAAATAGTGTGCACCCGTTTCTCTGATAGTATCTAGATTCATTCAGAAGTGAAAAACAATAAAAGCTGTTTGCATTAGACTGGACACAACTGATATTTACAGTCAGTTTCCTTTTCTAAATTAATACGATTTATCGAAATCCATTCCTAAAGAAAAGCAAAAATCATTTAATGTACTTTATGTTCTAGTGTTTACATCTTTTCATGTCAAATACAGCATTTGATATATTGTTTTAAAGTCTAAATAAAAAAAAAAGATTAAAAGCTGTCTTGATGCACACATTTGTTGATAGCTTTAAAGGTTTTTTGGATTATATCACCACTGCTTTTTTTGTCTCCTACCTTTAGGTCACTTCTTGTTGGAGCCCTGGGATTTAAAAACAGTCAGCCATTCTCCTCATCTTGGTGTCACTGTGACTGTCATGGACCCGAACCAAGAGGTGCTGCAAACATAAACAAGATTTATCACAATGAGAGGTCACACAGAGCGTTTTACGCTGCACTAAAATAAAAGGTTGTCAAAGAATCCAAACCAAAGAAAAATACAATGTAGCACATCATCAATGTCACAATTTCTCAGATGATTTCTGTTTTCATAAAAATGTATTTTTCCCTCTTCTTTGGTTTTAGACCAATAAAGAGTAAGACATTGATCTAATTTGAAAAGTCAAACCAAGGTGTCTTTCGCCCTCTTAAGGTTCTGATGTCCAAACGCTACGGGAAAACGGGTAAATTCACCTTCACGGCTCATGCCTCTGGGCAGCACTTTCTTTGCTTCCAAACCAACTCCACGAGGTTTTCTGTCTTTGCCGGAGAAAAGATGGTAAGACCTTCGGACACAAAGCAAAAAATGACGCAAAACGATGAAAAACAGCATTGCATACAGGATTGTAATTCAAGCAGTAAGAAAAATAAACACACTTTGTAAGACTGACAAGATTTCCTATAACAGAAGCTGCATTTAGATGTTCAGCTGGGAGAGCACTCGGTTGATCCTGACATCGACAGGACAAAAGACAACCTGAAGACACTTGAGAACAGCCTCAAACACCTCAGAGATCAGATGGTTTTTATCACCAAGCAGCAGGAGTACCAGAGGGTAGGTTTCACACTTCTGACTTCATAAAGCAGCACCATTACATGACATGTGGATCATAGCAGAACATCCAGACAAAACAAAAACTTTATGAGCTTGTTTTTACCATGGCAAGACAAACTACTATTCAGAATGTGTAAAATTATCATATAACCTGAGATAGTGTCTAACATGATCTGTCTAAGAAAGGTTAGACCACGATTACTTCAATTTACATCACAGTACATCTGCAAAATTATTACAGACGTCAACAAAAACCATAAAGCTGTGACGTGTTTGCTTGTTTTCATGTCGTGCTCTGGTATTTAGGAGAAGGAGGAGGTGTTTCGTCAGATCAGCGAGGAAACGAACAGTAAGGTGTTGTGGTGGGCTGTGGTGCAGACCTCCATCCTGCTGTCTGTTGGCTTCCTGCAGATGAAACGACTCAAAGATTTCTTCATTGCCAAGAAGCTGGTGTGAATAAAAACACCAGCCTGTCAAGAAAGATACACCAAGCTGCTTCTGTGCTCCCCATACCCATACCTGTACCAGTGTTTTTTTGTTTTTTTTTTCTGTAATCTAAAGGAAAACCAACAAATACAAAATAAAATCTCTTCCTAGCACCTTTTGACATGAAGTGTTGGATTTAAGACAATGAGTGGCTAACAAAATGGGGTTTGAAAACCAGAGAAAACTAAGCAAATCATCAGCCTGTTAGGCAATGCTTATAAATTTATTGTAATAACATTTTGAAATGTGTTGACACACAATAATGTTCATTTTTAAAAAATGTTACACTCCTATACAGCTGAACACATAACTCAGCTAGCTAAAATGAAATCACAGGGCATTATTTATTTTTCATTTTCTTTTTTTTTGCTACTTCTTATCGCGCAAGGCGTAATTACTTACCCAAAGGTCATGTTTTTGTGAGAAGAAAAGGCATTTGCGCTGAATTAAGCTGAGAAAGCTAATGTAGCTACAAACGGGAAGCTAGCTAGTTGTTTGCTAACCGCCACACACGAAGAAGAAACGTTTTGGGGAATTTCCTGCTTATAAATATAATTTTAAACAAGAAATATGTAACCTGGACTGACTTTTCGAGGATACATTTTGATTTTAAACTAATACTAGGCCAAAAGGTAACGTTACCTTGAGGTACGGAGGTGAATACACTGATTATAGTACAACTTTATCGCTGTTAGGTGGGTAAATGCTAATTAGCTAAATGCTATATTAGCATTTAGCTTCAGATCAATGTTACCTGACAGTTTTACATAAAATATAATGAGAAACGCCACATGACTTATTTAGATGCATGGCTTTATTCGTCGCCACAAGCACGATAGATCATAAGAAAGTAATTATCTTAATTTTGTTTACTTTCAGGTTTTCAAATGTCTTACTGGGTCTGCTGCAACTCCTGCTTTCTTCCCCCGAGTCCTGAGCGCAAACTGGCTGTGACTACCTGCGGCCATGTCATCTGTAGTGTCTGTTATCACAAAGGTAGAAGAGGCTTTTAACAAAAAAACACACAGTCATAACAATGTCAATAATGTTTGTATTTGTTCAGGCACTAAATCAGCCCACATTACAGCTGTCTGCTGGGCTGGCAGCGTGGGTAAACAGGGACATCTGTTGGACAAACAGTGATACTGCACATAATCTGTTTTACTTTTATTATTTTTGTCACACAAACCACTATTTAGCAATATATATTTAGGCACCCTCTATCACTGTGTACCTATAATTCTCTCATATTAAAAGCCATACCATTCATTACTATTAATGAGATACAGGAAGATTTTTGAAAGTCTCTTTATCCCAATTTGGGAAACATTGATCATATTTATAAGTCGCATATCAGTTCCCTATTTAAAGCCTGCTTGGTCTCAAAGCTAAGCTATTATTTAGCGCTTTGGGTGATATTTCTTTTAGGGGATACATTAGAGTTAGCCTCAGCATTTCTTTATCGTGTGGTGGGATTATAAATCGCAGTAATTCTGTCAGCATACACTGTATTCGCTGTGCCTGTTTTTTTCCAGGCAAGCAAGGCAAATGTTTAATATGCAGCTCCCAGTGCCAAGTGTCACCACTGTCTGACAAAGTAAGCACCTTTTCTTATTTTCTCGTTAAATTGCTCAGGAATAGACAGAATTTGAGGAATCACGTTGTCGTGAATTGTGTTTGTTCCAGAGCAGCTCTGATGTGAAGGCCTTGTTTTCTGATGTCAGCGTTGTGGCAACAAAACACCTGACAGAAATCAGCAAAGTTAGTTTATTTTCTTTATTCACATCTAAATGAAAGAAACAAATAAAAACTGTCCTATGTCCTTGTCTTATATCAGCTGCCACCTCTAAATAACAACACTGTTTAGTGTGTAAGTCTGCTGCAGTAACTTATGATTGTAACTTATATTTCTTTTATGCCGTATACGTTTCATAGTTCACATTAGGATTGTTTCATCTGTTTCCTCAGGTTTTAACGTTCCAGGCAAGACATCAAAAAAGGCTGCTAACGTACTACCAGCAAAGGGTGGGAAGCATTTATTATCTTGTAGTTGTTTTAATATGAATGTAGGGTTTTTTATATGCCAGATAATGGAGTTTCATTGTTTATTATTGCTGAAAAAATGTGTTTTGCTTTGTAATAACATGCTTGGTTTTACATTTTAAGCCAATAACTTGCACCTGAAGGTTGAGTTAATTGTTTCCTGTCTTTATTTGTAGGTTACAGAAATAGGTATGTCAATAAAACATAGTTAGACGGACAGTTTTAGAGATTTATTAGCTATTTTTTTCTTTCTGCAGAATGAGAAACTAGAAGAGGTTTTTGTCAAAATGAAGCAAGAAAGGCAACAGATGACAAAGTAAGTAAAGGCTGTTTGGTTTTATTACTTTATTATATGTTTCTAAGCTCATGAAAGGTTTTGAGGATTTATTATTTGTTTTTTTCCTTTTAAAGGAAACTGAACGAACAGAGTGCCTACATTGCTAAACTGGAAAACTCTCTTCAGCATCAGTGGTGAAGTCTTTTTGGACATTTATTACTCTACACTGGATATATACAGTAACTGTAGACAGCTTGCTTAGTCTTTAAAGTCTATTTCTCAGTCTGTTCACAAACTAAACTATCTGGAAAAATCTCAAACTTCTATGTTTACACAGCAAATATTTGGCAATGCACAATTTAGACCCAAAATAGCATCTGTCTTACTGCATGTTTGTAAAGCTGTGATTATAATGATCATGAATAAAATAAGAAATGACTAAAGACAGATCATCTACAGTCCAATTTTCAAAAACATCACTAGGTGTCACTCCTGACGCAAAAATGCAGAGACTTGTACAACCAGGACTGATTCAGTATAAAGTGAAAGATGTTTTATTAATAAAAATGATTTAATACCACATTTTTAATTAATGCTGTTTATGTGAAAGGTATAAAAAAAAGAAAAAATGCATAATAATAAATATCTGTCAAACAATTTGACAAATATAGTTTACATTTAGGTTGCTGTTCTAAGCTTTTTGCAAACGTTCCCAATAAAGATTAAAACAAAGAAGTTGTTTTAAAACGCTGCGTCAGATTTAAAAGCTGCTTGCATCTTTTTATTCAGATTTTTGCCCAAACTTTGCTGGCTACTGTACGCAGTACTTTAAGCCTCTGTCAGTCTGTCATTGTTGGATTCAAACCAACAGCTGTACTGCTGTGAACGCTGTTGTGTTACGATCATTTAACATTATTTATCACTCCCACGCAGTGCCAAACCATCATCTGGTTCTCAGATTAGCTGGAATTCCCATACGCCGCACGGACATAAGCCAGGTGAGCTGTCTCATCATTTAATGACATTATTGTGTTTCTGACAGACATAAATGATCATTATCACAACTAAATAATAACAAATATTCTGATTTGATATTCTTAATTTTAAAATCATGGTTTAATTATTGTGGTATTGAAGTAATACATGATTATATATGAATGTGCTCCTTGTCATCTCATGTAAAACAACGTGAGCTGCTCAAGTTAAAACTTCTTGCTTTTTGTTCTTTTAAACGACTGAAGAGAGAAAGTACAGCCTGTTGGAGCGGACGAGTTTTAAAAAAGAAAGAAAAATTAACGTCTGCCTTTAGAAACTCTTTGACCTGTTGGCGCGATTCCATGTTTTCAGAAAATATGTCCATCTGCTGCATAACCTGTGCCGTCTCTGTCGCTTACAGTCTGCAGGGTATTTGTAAGAGTTTCTTGTTTGAATTTAGTCCTGCAGATCCCGTATAACTCACCTGTTTCCCTCTCACGCCACTCGTCCACAACTAATATGTGAGTATTTTTGTCCTTATCTGTTCAGGTCATTAACCCTTCCTCTCTGTTGCACAATCGTCAGCCCATTAGTTCACTTGGTACCTCAGACAAACAGCATACAGGAGGTATTTTACTGTGCTGAGAATAATATCTCTGGGTCAACCCAACGTCTTATGTTAGCTTTAACTGTGTTTAGTTCTGCCCTGCCCTGTGGCTATCTACACACAGACACATAGCTGAATAATCTAATCTTTGCTTGGATTTAGTGAAGAATCCCTATTGAGTTTCATTCGCAACATTGGGCTAGCACTGATTGGGTGTCAGCTTTATTAGTCCAAATGTTTTCTTTTCAAATCTAATAAGGCTTTAGACGCTAACAGTCAGCAGCAGAGATGGTACCAGATTTGTATTTTATATTCAAAACAGAATCACTTTATTTATTGTAAATGATTACTTTTGCTTGAAACATAAGAGACTTGATGTATTAGAATGTTAGTTTCAATAAGTTTCAGTAAATATAAATATCAACTTCGTTGTTATTGTTGTTTGGACAGCTCAAGCTTCTAGATATTATTTGAAGCCTTATTATCTGTATGGTCATCATTTTGGTTATAGATTAAACAAATTTAGTTGGCAACAATTGCAGTATTTTATTTTACGCAGCTTCAAACTTCAGGAATTAGTGATTTTTGTCCATCACTTTGGAATAAATTAATGTCGCCAGTGCATAGACATCTGATGCCTTGAAGGAAGCAGTTAAGGCCCAACTGTGGCGTTCATTCAGCCGATCCCAACAGAACTAATGAAGTGTGCTTTCCTGTCTGGCAGCACTGAAAGCATGGAGGTGGATGAAAGGAGTCTGTTCAGGAAGGTAGGTGCCATTACTTCACCCGCAGTCCTTTGTTGTGTTGAACGAGATCTATTAAGGTTTTACAGCATCCTGATATTTGCTCGAAGAATTTGGTGTATGAGGAATGAAGGTTTATGATTAATCCGCTAACTGTCTCTGTTTATTGTGTGCCAGCCCAACTCTGCGCCTAGACTGTCAATTATCAAGCCTCCTCAGGAGGGACGAATGGGTATGCACTCTGCTCTGTTTGTCATCAAACTACCGTCTTAATTTGATTGAAAAATAGCACCTTTATTTGCCACTGTTCAAGACTAATCGCTCTCCACATGTACTTTAAAACAAGTTATCTCAGACACCACAAGCACCAAAATAATCATCAGAAAGTTGTGTTTTTGTTCCCAGTTTAAGGCTTGTGATGCCATCAGCAGTTCAGTTATTAAACCAGAACATATAATGGTTGTATTTATGGCTTTTTTTAGTCTCCTGGGAGTTTTGTTATAAAAGCAAAATAAAGTGACATCATTTTTAAAACTGTTTCTGTAGAGATGTGTAGATATTATTATTGGCAGAGCCTGATTACTGTAAGAAAAATGTCTTCGAAACATTTACTCAGTGATACTTAAAATGCTTTGAATCTGATTGATGGAGCTTTAGCTTGACAATGACATGTTCCATTTATCACAGAGCTAAGAGCAGCAGAGCTGTGCTTACATGCTTTGGGTGTTTTGTTATGTTTGGTAGCAACTTCTTTGTACGACTGTGTGAAGATGATTCACTCATTTATCTTGTCTGCCTGGAGGGCTAAACGATTGACACATGTAGTACGCTCCTGTGGTTGAAGAAGAAACAACATAATGCTTTATACACTGGTTTTGAAAACATCAGCAGAAAAAGAACTCATGGGAAGCTCTAACTGTATTTATTTGGTGTTACGTTTAGGTACCATCTCTCACAGATCATCCAGCCAAAACCTGTCTGCTGCCCACTCTGCCCACTCTGCCACTGTCAGGTGAGAAATGTCTTTATCTGCTCCGTGACCAGGGTTGTTGGTTGTGGAATTCATCTGTGTGGCACCTGAACTGCAAACTGCATTTTCTCCTTTGGCCTATTTAATCTCAGTTCAGTTTAATTAAAATAATAAGTCTGTTCATGTCTGATCATTTGAAATCTGCTCTTAGTTCGCTCCTCTTTCAAATAAACAGGATATTCGAAATTCTGACACTACTGGTTTAATTAGACCACTTTTTTATTGCTGTTGCATTTTTGTGGAGCAGTTCAAAAAGGATTAGAGAAATGTGTTCAACTTTCTTTGAGAGAAAAATGTGATTTTATTGGTTTTAGTTTCTTATAGTTGTTCCCAAAGTAAAACTGCAAACACAAAGAAGGAAAGCTTTAAATCTAATAGTGCCTTTTAATGACAGTAACATCCAGTGCCTGTCTGATTTTCCCTAATTGTTTTATCTGCATCTGAAGAAGACAAAAGGATTTCATACTTACGTTGCTTCTTGTAAACACAGGATAACACGGGTCTTTCTGTTTTCTTCTAGCCGTTTTCAGGTAACACCCATGACCCCAGAGTCTCCATACAGCCAGAGTTCTGGGTGGAGGTCTCCGATCTTCAAGCCTCCAGCCTCCTTCAGACACTCCATGTCCTCTCTGGTCGGCCCTCCACCTTAGAAACAACACAAACATTTGATAACTATCATGAAGCCTCTAGAAGAAGTAAACATGGCCACTGACTTCTCTGTAGAGGTATTTATGATTCATGACGTGTTGGTTTTAACCATTCTGTACATTCCAGTACACGTGCAATTAAATGTGTTGTTATGTACAATGTGCTGATGACATGACACAAACTAATGATCAAATAAACTAGTAAAAATATATGTTTTTATCTCTGTCTGAACCTAATCAGCTACAAATATTTTGATTAAATACTTCTACTTTGATTGGAAGTCTAATGATAAGAATCACTTTCAGTATTTCAGCAGAGAACCCTGCAGCCTTTAACCCAAAGGCTCACTACGCTGCAGCCAGCACCTGTTCAATTTGCAAAGATAAACTGGGATTATGTGGTGCACAAAAGCATACTGGCTTAAACACGTAAAGGTCGACAGGACACTACCAAGTCCTGAAGGAACTCCGTTAACTGCCCTCAGCTGCAGCTTCCACAGTCCTGCCATGCCGGATGTAACTTTAGTTATGCAACTTGCTTTTTCACCCTTAAATCTGTTACAAAACAGCTGCGAGGGAAGACAAAGAGGCATGTATCCTTATAGAAACATGATATCACCTGAAGTCATTGCAGCAAGGAAACGCTCATGCGATGAAGCGGATGGCGAGGAAGCCCGATGTGTTCAGACAGGTCCGTTCTTTCTTAGCAGACCAGCGTTTTTGCCTCTATTGTCCCCTGTTGTCAGGGTGTTGAATAATGTCTATTGAAGAGGGCTCAGGTGTGACTGCGTGTGTGTGTTCTGGGCCTGTACAAGCAACATTCTGGCACTCGTGTGTGTGTGTGTGTGTGTGTGAAGTTTTGTACAGAGTCAGTAGGCCTGATCCTCTTCTGTGCTCCGGTGAGAAGTCGTTTCCTGTTTTTTAAGGTCCACCTAGAGAGAAATGGCACCCTGGGGCAGCCTAAGCTGTCATAGTGTCACACATTGACTGGAAGAGGACTAAATCAGTATAATCCTTTCCTTATGCAGAAACAGAGTCATACGGTGGGGGATCCACTGGACTGTTCCTCTCACACCAATAATGAGGGATGTGTTTTGTGTCTGTTTTGTCATTTTGAGAATATCAAAACAAATCCAGACACAAAGACATTCCATTTTCATTCTTTTTGTTCATCTTGCTTCCTCTGCTACTTTCTCCTGTGCTCATTCACACGCACCCACTTCTGCATCGCCTCAGGCTGTACAAATGAGCTCTGCCACTTCAGAGAGCTAAAGAAAACTATTCTGATGTCAGTGGTAATTATTCAGCAGCGTGTTCCCACAGATTGTTACCTCTCTCAGCCTCCATCCGTCTTTACTTTGTGTATGTGCGCGCGCGTGCGTTTGTGTGTCTTCATGAGGGAGAGAGAGAAGCTTCTCCCTTAATCTGATTCAGACTTCACACTTTGTCACTCTGCATTTCAGTCTTGTACCTTTGGTGTTGTAAAGTGTAATCCCCTTTAGGCAAGACATGACATGAACTAAATGATTTCACACTGGAGCTATTTGTCTTTCAGAAAGTATTCCTTCGTAATCCTACAGGGGATAATCTGTAATCTCAATGACTTGTACTGTTTAACATTTAGCTTGAAAGATGGAAGACTGATAAAAATGACCTTGTTTAAATTGCACCCCTAAAAGTCCACAAGGAAGGATTTATTTCAGAATGTCAGGTCTCTTACACCCTGGAGCCAAATCATGATTATAATGTGAGTTTTATAGAGAAATGATTAAAGCATTTTGTATTTCTTCTATTGTTTGCACAGTGAGCCTCATATAAAGAGTTATTATTAGTATCATAGAAGTATCATAGAAGTGCACAAGCTTCACAGTATTACTCCCCACCATCATCAGATTGGCAATCAGCAAGAAAAAAACAAAAAAGGACCAAACCTTATGTTGCACCATTATAAATGGGCATGCTAAAAAAATCAAGAGGGTTATGTTAAAACAAATGATTCCAATTGAAAGAGATTTAAAAGAACCTTTAAATAATACAAAAAATGGTCATCTTTAACAAGAGTTTGTAAACCCAGAGTAGTGAGAACTGAAAGGTGAGACACGTCAACACTCTGAACGGACTTCAGGAGAAAAGTGAGAACCTGTGTCGGACAAAGGAAGGTGAGCATCTTCCCTTTGGATTTATGATGATTTCGGAAAGGTAATGACTTCTAGCTTACATGATTGTCTTGTTTCAGGCACAAAGAGGAGGGCGGAGGATTCCAGGATGGAGAGGACTGCAGCAGTGGTGAGACGGGCAGGACGAGCACAAGGCTGGGTGAGTTGATGTCAGGCCGTTCGGTTCTTGTAGAGCTTGTTGGTGGAGTTTCCAGAAAGTGGGTCCTCAAAGGTAACAGACTTCAAAGAGGAAATAGGAGATACAAAGAGACGCAGGGAGGCCAGAAAGTCGAGGTGAAGGAAACC
Source organism: Kryptolebias marmoratus (assembly GCF_001649575.2). Classification (NCBI taxonomy): domain Eukaryota; kingdom Metazoa; phylum Chordata; class Actinopteri; order Cyprinodontiformes; family Rivulidae; genus Kryptolebias; species Kryptolebias marmoratus. Next base: position 24,562,415 of record NC_051438.1, on the reverse strand, counting down.
AAGATTCTGAAACTGGAGTCAAGGCCTGCAAAGATCACACAGAGGTTAACTTAATATTTCTTTGAATAACTTTGGGCTATAAATCAGTACCAAATGCTGAATGAACGTTGAATCAGACGTTGAATTTTGAAATATAGGTTCTCATGAATGGTCTGTTAGGCTGTTGGGAAAGTCTTTTTGCATCTTTATGAAAATTGAACAGCTTTTGTTGGAGCAAAATGTCAAGTTTTACAAACTGTGCTGGTCTCCAAACACAGCTCATCTACCTGGAGTCCATCCTAGATTCTTGGTTTCTCAGTATTAACAAAAACAAATCGAATCCTACGAGGAGAGCAGTGTGAACTGGTACTGTCTGATCAGTTTGCACCAACTTGTAACTCTCACGTGATCACAAAGATCCAACAGGAAACGCTTTTGTCTTTTTATCAGTGTTATCACACATATCACACAGGAGCACTAAGAGGTGACCGTTTCAGTCAGTCAAGGTCTTTTAAAGATTTTTATCTGATTTCAGTTTTATACAGGAAGTAGCACAGGATGTCTGGTAATGACAGGATGAGATGATGATCTCAGGTTGGTCTCTTCTTGAAAGAGATGTTGAAATTGAATGTTCGACTGAAACAGCAGATGTTTCTACCATGTCCTTAAGAAATATTGAACTTAATGTGAAACAGATTAGTCAGCAGATGGCATCATATTCTGCTTCAGTCATGTATTCCTGTGGTGACAGTGAATGTTAATGCAGGAAGATACGTGGAGGATGTCAAAGTGTCACTCAGAAGGTTGCATGCATAGTCTTGTCGATGGTGATGCAAGCACTGCTTGTAGCTTTAATGTTATAGCCTATAAAGGGACAGCGAAGACAGATTTATGTCCTTACAACATACACTCACCTATGTTCATTTTGTCTGCTTTTGTGTAGCATTGCATTGTGTTTTGTTACTCAGAGAAACAGGTGAGGATTAGGGAGCTATAGTTGGATTTTCTTCCATCCACACTCAAACTGAGGCAGGTTGGCTGTTGCCTTTGAAAACTGGACTCTTTAAGTGATTGTTGGAGAGATGGTGAAAAGTTATCTTTCCCTTCATACATCTACTCATGCCTTTCCTTATCATACACAGCCTTTTCTCACTCAAGCACACTCCATATCTTCTGCCATTCTTTTTCCATCATTCTCTCGAATCAACACGCACATTTTTGCTTGCGTAACACATGCTCACGCAGTGACTGTTAAATTCCTCCCCTCTTTTACTCCCTTACACTCACTCTGACACAAACTTGGCAGGATGTAGAGGGAGAAAAAGGGGCCGAAAGACAACACCGAGATTAGGAGGCTTCTGTCACGGCTCTGTTGCAGACTTTGAAGGCCCTGGCTTCCTTCCCCTCAGCCAGATTTCTTTCTTTTCTCACCATGTCTGTCTGCGTCCCTCTCTTTTCACAGGGGGAAGGTAAACATTTGGCTCAGAGCTACGGAGAAAGGGAGGAAAGGTGGAAGAGGGATGGAAACCGCCTGTTGTCCCTTCTTTTGTGTTTTTGTTTTCTTAGTTTTAATGGTGGCTTTGTGGCTGCGTGAAGGATGACTAGAGAGGGAGAGGTATGCAAACAGAACGGCGTTTCAATGCCAGCCAGGTGTCTGTGTTGTTCCCATCTGCAAGTGTGTGTGTGTGTGTGTGAGAGATGCATGCATGCATTTGTGCTTTTGTGTTTGCAAGTAGCTGTGTGCCCATGTTTGCATATGCACTTCATTAAACTTTCTCTTGTCCAGGTGAGTGTGTGCAGGCATCTCTTGGGTTTCGATGAGCAGATGTGTGCCGGCTTTGCTTTCTGTGTGTGAACGGGAGAGAGCCCTTCATGGTCACTGACTCCTTTCACCTGAGTGCTCCTTTCACACTGAAAAGCCAGTTGATGGTTAAAAGGCTCTTTGAGCATCTTCTCTTCATCACTAACCACAGCTGCTGTTGACTCAAACACTCAGGAATCTCCTCCTGGTTCACACCCTGTTAACCAACCAACTGCACAATAGATCCCTTCCACCACATCCTGACATAAAGTTCAAGTCAAGGGTCAAAGGTCAGAACCTGTGTCCTGGTAGTGGACAATTTTATGTCAAAACGCAGTAATTTTACTGAACTGAGGAATCAGGGCTGCAAAAGATGAGAAGAAAAACTGATGATTGTGATGAGATTACTCCTTTAGAAGCTGTTTCAGATGAGATATAACCAATCTGAGGTCCTAAAAAGTCTTGCTAAAAAATAAAAAAAATGAGAAACGTAAAAAAAAAATCAATCTTGAGAAAAGATGTTTGTTGATTGTGTTATCAGAAAAGCAGCCAAATTCCTATAAAGATTTTTTTAGTAAATATTATCATGGATTTCTTTTAATTTGCAACTAAAACTTTAAAAGATAAACCCTAAAAATTACAATTTGCATTTAAACAGTATCAACCAGTCAATGTAGAATTCTGCCTGTTTTTATTTTAAAAGCAAATTAAAGAAAAAAACAAATCAAATATTAAAACAAATTAAAAAAAAAGAAGACATTTCCTAATTATGTATTTTATAATTTATGGTCTTTAAAAGTTTCCCTCTGGATTCAGAACAACCTAAAACTTAAAAAAATATAAATTAAAAATTTGGAACGTAGCTTTCCCAGTCTTTTATTATTATTATTACTAGTTGTTGTTGCTCAAACTTAGTAGTACAATAGCGTATTGTTGCCACACTAATAAAAAAACTTAAACAGATAGTCTGAATAACTACACTACACTATAAAAATACACAAATTAAAACTTGTAAAGGGCAAATTTTCTGATGTTTCTGAGTCATTCAAATGAAAGGAGTTTGGAGAAGAACCACATTAATTATATTTATGCTATTCTTTACAAAAAAACCCCATCAAATTGTTACTCTTGTCTTTCAAGTCAACTCAAGATCTGTCCTCCATTAAAATACTGTAGCTGAATTAAAATTTACAGTTAACAATCATTAAAATAAAAATAAATACTAATCACTACTAAATTATTTTAAATTGTCAAGGAAAACTATTCCATCCAGAATAAAAGGTCCAGTGTTAACAAAAGGAAGAAATGTTCTGATTGTGAAAAGTTGTGCACGTGTTCATTTAAACATCTCGTCCCAAGATGGAAAATCTTGTCGGTCAAAAGCAGCGATTTAATGTTAAATAGTTTCCAAACTAAACACAGCTTCCAGTCTTAATAACAGCTGCATTTTGGTGCTTTTTGTTCCAACATTATTTAGATATTCAGCCGAGACTCAATCCGTGCCTGTATGTTTTAAGAGGCTAATCTCTGCTCTTCTGAGTAACACAAACCTTCGCCTCATACTTTCTGTTTATTGTTCCTTTGACTGTTTGTTGAATTCTTTGCTTGACCTCTCATGGAAATGTTTTAATCCCGGCGTCGACGCAGTTAAACATGGGAGATGTCAAAAATACACAGAGGGGGATTCAATGCGCTGCACTTTAAACATAAAACACTTAGCGATGTCTTCAAATGCACTCCTTTCTAATTTCCAAATAATTATTGTAGTTTAACTTCAGAGAGGAGGTGCATTTAGTTTCAGGAAATAAAAGAAAAAGAGCGATGAGGTTCAGAAGCTAGTTCACAGTTTTCATTGACAGAGGAGCGGTGATCTCAGCACATCTGTCAGCTGCTCAGCTCTGTGTCATCCTTCTCCTCCCTGTTTCTCTTTATCACCCCTCCCCCCCCATCTTCTTACTTCTCCTTTCAAGTCAATCAAATTCAAAGGAGACATCGAGGAACATGGAAAAACGAAGACAAATGGATGAAATGAAACAAAAAAAGAGCTAAAAGTTAAGGATGAAAGCATGAAGATGACTCAGAACTTTTGCACATCTAAAACCCCAGCTGAACTGCATTTGTAGAGTTCAGGATTTGTAAAAACTTTCCTAAGGTCAAACTGTAATGGCTGGAATTCCAAAACAGTAAAATCTTGATGTTTTAAATGTAGTTTTTTTTCTTTTCTGTATAGAATTTCTCTCCCACCACACTCTTACTCAACCATTACAGCTTTAGAAAGTTATGCATCGTTTTTTTTTTAATAATTGACTCCAGTTGAGGTCACCTGTAGATTTCAGGTTGACGCTGCAGCCAAAGTATTTTTATAGGTATGAGGTCAAAGTACTTGTTTAAATTGGAGATTTTAACCTTTTGTTTCAAAACTCTGACTTTAAGTTTTAGTGGTGCAGTTTGTTTAGATGGAAGAAAAGGAAAGAAGTATGATATGTATGGGAAAAAGGTTTGTTAAAAAAACAAATGAACAGTTCCTAAAATCCTGATGCTGCGTTTGTGTCGACACAACGAATCATGAAACAACTTTGGGTTTGAAGGAAAGTCATAGATTATGACCGTCTGTCCCCAACACTCATCACGTTACTTAAAGAATTTGATGAGTAAGTTTTGAGATAAAAATGAAAAGTATCCACTGTTGCTCTCTGGTTACCACCTCTAGCCTTCTGCAGCGCCCCCACCCTCTCAGCGGGGTTTTCCTTCATCATCTTCCTCTCCTAAATGAGTCAGAGAGGAGGGCGACGGCGCGCCTTCACACCCTCCATCTGCACGCAACGCTCGTCCATCTGTCATCTCTGCAGACAGATGAAACACCCACAACTGAGGGGCTTTGACTATTTCAAGCAGGACGGTCCTGTGGTTCTGTAAGGTACTGTACTGACGTGGACTTGTTGTTTCTCTAATTAGGATCAGAACCTGATGCCAAGGATGGACACCATCAGTCAGATATCACATTTTAATGGCACCAAAAACATGATTACAATGTTTAGGGAAAATATTTTTTTGAACTAAATGATGACGGACTGTACAAGATTGTCGATACAAAGATAAATCGATAAAATTTGTATATTTTGTCAGCTCATATACAGTATCTTACAAAGACATGAACATAGTATTTGCTACATAGCTTACATGATGACTAGAACACAAAATCCATTCATGCAATATAATGCCCAATTATATGGAAAAATAAACATGTCAAGAATAAAATAAATTAGAAACACACCTTCTTTTTTCAGTCTTAATTTAGCATTTACAATGTTTTGCGAGCCAATAGGTTGCGGGAACTTTTTGTATCATCCAAAGCACTCCTAAATTATCTAAATTATTCTTTAACTTCAATCCTAATCTCATCTCAGGTACAAAGAAGTGGTAAGTGCACATTTACACAGTTTGTTTAGAGGCAGTCCATTAGCTTTGATGCATTAAAAGGTTTAACATGATAAGAGGGCTATTTTACTTAAAAGAGTTAATAATGAGAAGATAAAACATTAAAATGAAAAGGGTAAGTCTGCAAGAAACACAGTTAGGGTTTGATACATTGGTAATTTATCATCTTAAACTTAATGTATTTTTTAAAACAACCACTTAAAGTGTTGGTTGGATCCATGTTGTGTTTTTAAATCACAGTAACAGAACATCACAGGGATCATATTAGTTTTTTCTTGGAAAAAATAAAAAGCAAGTAGAAGCTCTGGTTTGTACTTTGCAGATATATCAGGAAGCAACAGAAAAAAAAGAGCATTGTAAGAGTTATTTATAAAAATATATTTGTACATTGTCCTTCTTTAACAATTTGTGCAAAAATAAATGGCATAAAAACAAAACAAAAACTGATGTTACTCGATTATTTTTAATCTGTCATTTACGGTCATGTGGTTCTTAAAACACACCTTTCTAAACTGTTTTCTGTCCACCCTAAGGAAGGGGCACTAAAAGCAATGATGGCTTGTAAAGTTTCATTCATGTCTCACATCAATCCAATTTCTACCGTTTATTTTTTATTGTTTGGTCTCAGCGTCTTCAGAGAACTCATCTTTCAGCGAGCGCCTAAATGGAAAACAGCTGAAACCAAAATCTTATCTTAGTTAATCCCTTTAAACAGTTTTTCTTTCTTTCCAAACTCATAAACACACACAGAAACACCAAGATGGACACCTGAGAGAAAGAAAGGCAGATGAAACGAGCTCAGTGCTGAGGGTTTGTTGCAGCTGATTTCTTTTAGATTTAATCCACAAATGATTCATCCAACACCTACCAGAAGTTACCTGAATTAATTCAAAGATTTTAGCACTAATATGAAACATAATTACCAAGGAAATAGCAAGTTGCTGACCTGAGTTTTGGTAAATTTCTGAAACAAGTTTTCCGAGAATCATACCGTTTTTAATTAGTTCACTCAAAGCAGTAGCTGATGACACCATTTGCATGTTTTTCACTTCATTTTCGCAATTAGATCTCAATTTGAATGAAGAATCAAAGTTGTTTGACCATAAAATGTGCAGCAAACTACACATTATAGTGAGGTAAACAAAGCTTACTGTACATACCCTCACACTTATTGTGTGTGTGTGTGTGTGTGTGTGTGTGTGTGTGGGGGGGGGGTATTTTCAGACAAACTGAGTCATAATATTTATAAAGCTGCACTATTAGTGTGTGATGCTTTCAGAAGGCACCAATATTTAACCAACCAATATCAAATTAAGAAAAAAAAGTTTTTAAACCCAGCTTCAAGTGGTTTGGAAATATGTTCTGCAAGTGATTATTTAAATCAGGGGTGTCCAATCCTGGTCCTCGAGGGCCACCATCCTGCATGTTTTACTTGTTTCTCTGCTCCAACACACCTGATTTGAATCAATGGGTCATTAACAGGCTTCTGCAGAACAAGAAGAGGGAATTTAACCAGTGAATCAGGTGTGTTGGAGCAGGGAAACAAGGAAAACATGCAGGATGGTGGCCCTCGAGGACCAGGATTGGACACCACTGCTTTAAAACATGAGACAACAGATGCTGTGGAGCTAAACTTAAGTAGAGAACAGATGTATACCCAAAGACTTTTCCATAATCCATTACGTCATATTGTCCACAGAGGAGTCCCATTCGAAAGTTAAAGAATTTCAGATGAATTTTCTTACTTCTAAGCTCTCTAAATCTTGTGAAAGACTAAAAGGAGTCTGTGACATATCTGATGATCCTCCAAAGATCCATGAAATTTGGAAAGAATTACTTGAAGGCTCCATGATATCCTTCACGCTGATCTCGTCAACCGTCTGTGAGAGCCAACCGAAGCTAGAACGGAGAAAAACCCAAACAGGAAATGCCCCCATTCTTTGGGAAGTGAAGAAGCTGCCAATGACGGCATCAGTCAGATGGTTCAGAACAGGAGCACATCTAAAGATGACTAACTCTGACAGTTTTATGAAATGTTACATCACTGCTTTATTACGCTCAATCTATTAAAAAGATCCAACCTGTCACTCAGCTTGACTTTTTTCCCCCACACAGCACCCAGACAGCAGCTGGGCTTTGAAGAGAGTGGCTGTCAGCCCGGCAGAAGCAAACACCAGCAGCCATCATCTTTGCCAAATCTGCAGATACAGCGAAGTTTCTCTTGGCTCAGTTAGGCTTATGCCTGAGATGCACTGTAAAAAGTTAACCCACTCTGACCCAAGGTTTTGATTTAAAACAGACAACTATAATCTGAGCGCTTATGAAAAACAAAAAAACAAAGAAATTTAAAATACAGCTTTTACTGTGAAGGTAGTATCTCACCGAGCTGCGACTGTTGGAGACTCAAAATGACAAGAAAATAGGCACATTTTCTGTTGTGGTCTCACTGAATACTGAGCGTTTGCGACCAAGTGGCGCGTGGCTGCAGTCTGAGCAGCCTGAAAACATGCATCTCTTCATTTTCTCAACAAGCAGCGGGTGCTACCGTGGCTCCATGCCCCATCTCAGACCATCCCAGGCTGCACAAAGAGCAAATGACTGTCAATCTCTTTTAGGTCACTTTTGCTCGTCCAGAGTTTAGAGTGTTGGGACTGTGAGATTAAAAAACAAAATTCAACAGAGGAAAGTTCATGTGTAGTTCTAAATAATTTTTTAGAGTTTTTACCCCTTTTATTTCTCCTCCACAATAATATTTATCTCACCAAAGCATTCATTACAACTACGATTGAGGTGTTGATGTTAGTTAAGGACTTTAGGGCAACTTTCCTTACTGATGAGTTGGCAACACTGCCAGTGAGATACTACCATAAATTACTGACGTTGTCATCATGTCATCATTTCTAATAGTTTGTGTTGACAGTGTTGTGTCCACTGCTTTATGCTTGAAAGTTAAAAGCATGCATAATGTATGTTGAATGAGAACATAAAGGGTAAAAGTATTCCCACAGATGAGCTATATTTCTCTTTAAAACTCAGCCTGAATGAATATATTATGTAAGTAAGGTGTATTTTTAGGTCCACTGAGAAGATTTTATTTGTGTAAAAAGAGTGAAGAGAAATGTTTTTAATAGTATTTCAAATGTCCAGGAACAAACCATATTTGATGATTATTTTTCCATAGATCTCATTGGGTTGGCTTCTTTCTTCACATTTTTCATTGCTTATGTTTGGAGGAAATCCATCTTCAAACGACACGTGTCTGCAGTAGAAGCTGCATGATTCAAAGTTTGTGTTTATGAATCCACAGCGTCTCTTTGCAGGTTCTTTGCTCTTTACATAAGGCTTTAAGAGTCATTGTATGACTGGGTCTGCGTGCACGTGAATGCGTCCATGAAAGAGTTGGATGTGGCGCACCGAAGCTAACACTGGTAGTGAATGTGCTGATGCTGGTGCACTTTCCCGTCCACGTGTGAATGCGTGTGCGTGTGAATGTCCGTGTAGATTTTTGGGTAGACCTTGGGAGCCAATCCAGCTCCTCCCTGAGCCAGGAGCAGCTGCTGATGAGCAACGTACTCCTCGTACGAGAGGCAGTCTTTATCTCCGTTGGCCGTCTGAGGGGGGAGCGTTGGGCCGGCTCGGTCACGAGTGACCACGGGTAGACGCTGAGCGGCAGGGAGAGCAGAGGAGGAGGAGGAGGAGGAGGAAGAGGAGGAAGAAGAAGAGGAGGAGGAGGAGGAGGAGCAGGTGCGTTTTGACTGGTAGAACCAGAGGAGGGCGGTGCCTAAGATGAAGGCCACACCTGCAGGTATTCCAATAATAACGGGCCAGGGGAGGCTCGGGGATGTTGGTGCAGGAACAGTGCTGGGTTGAGACTTCTTGTCTGCAGTAGAGTGAGACATGCAGAAATTAATATCAACTGAATCCTGTACTGTATGGGATCATTTTGCTAGTCAACTTAAAATGATGCATCACTCAGGGCATGTTAGTGAGGACAGACAAAGCAGATACAACCGTAGCTGTGAATCTTAAGTTGGTTATAAATCTAATTCAAAGAGGACTTTTAATTGTTCCCTGTTTCTTCCTCTGACCTGGCAGCACAGTGAGGTAGGCACTCCTGAAGCTGTAGCCCATGGTGTTGGCTCCCAGGCAGATGTACATGCCAGCATCATCCTCCTTGGCTCTGGTTATGAGCAGCTTGTTTAGGTAGGACCCATCCGGTCGTGACCAAACCTCTCCTGTAGGCAGCACTACGAAGCGATGGTCTCCGACCTTCAAATGAACCCAAACCAAGTTACAAAAATCATTCAAATCAAATGATCAGATTTTTTGAAGATTTTGACGCTGTGTGTTTCTACCTCTATGGTGGAGTTGAATTTGTTCTCATCACCAGGTTCGACTCTCTTCAGCCACTGGATGACGGGCTTGACGTCGCTGCGGACCTTACACTGGAAGGACGTGGTTCCTCCGTAGTCCACCGTGGTGTTGACAGGATGGGTGCCGGTTAGGATGGGCTTGGAGTTGGTGCGCTCTGAGGAAACACACAAAATATACAACTCAAGTAGTAAATACATATTTTAAACGTTTAAACATAATGTAATTATCATCTGCTAAACACTGCTGTGTGAAAGAAAGTCAGACATCATTCAGCTAACAGACACAGACAAAAAGATTAAATTTGTAATAAATGTGTCAGGCTTTAAATTATTTTAATCCAAGTTTTTGGATACTTCTTGACCTTGTAAAAATGTTACAAATCTTCTCCACTTCCAAATAATTTATGTTTCCTAACAGCATCATTGGTCTTCTGACCTGAACTTCCTTTTCCCTGTTTTTTTTCTTTCTTTTTCCCTGAAGAGCTACACATGACTGACAGCCGATTGAATCTCGGCCGAAGGAGAAAATGTCACATCTGACATTAGCAAGCAGAAGTTTGATTTACCTCCTTTTTATTTGTGTGTGGATGTGTGTGCACAAGCGTGAGTGTGCAACTGTCTTTTAGGAAAAACTACAGCTGTAGCCTAATGTAGAGCAGATGTTGCACGTAAAGCCAGTGTCAAGAGAGCTGGTTTGAGCCTCTCAACAGAGCTGTTAGATTTAGTTGCACACAGTTCCTTGCACACACACACACACACACTGAACTCCAGTTGTCCAACAAATGGTTCAGCATTAAATCATCCAGCTTCACAACAGCTTTTGCAGCCGTCCAACACAACCTCATGCATCAACAAGCACAACTCCTCTCAGCACACATTCAGCTCTGAAAGGTAAAACAGATCCTTTTTTGACTAAAGCTGCAGCCCGCTCACAGCCAGAGCCGAAAAATCCTAAGCTGAACATTCCTAACTCGCCTCAGTGAGGTTTACAGACAACACTGGAGGTGATCAATAAACAAACCACTCGAGGAAGGCTTTTCATAGCTAATTTAAGGTTCTACACTTGGAATGGTAGAAAAGCTGCAACACTGCAGATTGTTGGCACTTTGGCTTAATGTTACAATCAAAGGTACCAAAAACAAAATGTACTTTTTCTTTCTTAAGAATTAATAGTTCAACATACATTATTGACAGTTTAACAGTTTTGTTTACTCTTATAGATGAAAAGTTAAATACAGCGTTCTTAATCCTCTAATCTTTGCTGTTCTGTCCAGCCACTGTCAGACAGGAAACAAACCCATCTCCAACCCTTTTATTTAGTCAAACAGGCCTCTCAGTGAATGCATTATTGCTTTGGTAAGAAGAATACTTATACCAGCTGGGAAACTAAACAATTCAGACATCCATATGCTAAACATTTCACAAGCTTGTTTTTAGGATGCTATGGCCTTTTTAAATACATATTTATAGCCACTTTATTAGATAAAAACACAATTATAATAGAAATTATAACACAATTTGCAGCAGTTCTTATGTGAAAATAAAACAACCATGTTTACGTTTTGAATCAATGATTGCTCAAAACAAAGAATATATAAAGGACGTGTTTGCTGCAGTACTATTTTAAAGTAACTTAGAAACTTTTATGATACCATTTGTTTTAAGATTTGAGTTTCTTAGACTGTGATAACCATTTGCTTAGTTTGACAAACAGTTCCTGTGTTTTTGGTTTAGTTTTTTGGGAGAAATTATGCATGAAATAACCTACATCAGATGCCATATTTACCCAAAAAGTTGTTGTTTTTTGCTTGCAAATCTAGAAAACCATAAGAACTTGTTCCCGTGTAAAATTATTTTGCTGTTTTATGTATTTGTGGAAAAATGCTTCAGCTAGAAAACCTTTTTCTTACAACAAGCATTAATGTTCATCAAATATATTTCATCTTAAACTTCATCTGATCTATTCCTGTGGAGATGACCCTTCGGTCTGACTGGTGACTCACGTATGACTTCCACTTTGTAGGTGGCGTTGATCTCTCCTGCTTTGTTAGAAACGTGGCAGGTGTACTTCCCGCTGTGCTCCGGCGTCAAGTTCTTCAGACTCAGAGTCCACCTCTTCTTCTTTTCTCCTCCTGCTCCACTTTCCTCGTCGACCAGCGGCCGGCTGTCTTTCAGCCAGACGATGTCGGGGCGAGGGTTGCCGCTCGCCGCGCACTTCAGGCGCACAGAGCTGCCAACTGGGCGCGCGATGACACGCTTCCTCATCTTTGCTGGCTCGGTAAAACGTGGACGAACTGCACAGAAGAGAAATTGAAACAGTTTTTGAGGAGAGTTGTACTTATAAAAGATACAGTATGTGTTGAAATGAAAATTTAAATCAAAAATACAGATATCCCTTCTTCTGTCAGTCAGTGGCAGGCCAGAAATAAAAAAGGGGGAAAAGGCAAGAAGCGAACAGACAGTTATTAGTAAAGGTAAATGGTTTATGGAGCAGGTTTATATTTATAGGCATTTTTTTAAAACATCAGACCAGTGAAAGCAGAACAATGAGGAAAAATGTTAAAATTCATTGAAATTCCAAAGTGACACTTTTATTAGATGTAAAGAGAAATAAAAGGCGTAGTATTTAACCAGACTGTGACATGGAAAAGGGATTCAGAGCTGCTTCAGACTGAGTTACAGTTTTATTCATTCCTTAGAAAAGTAGCAGAAAAACATCAACTTCTACTGTATTTAAAATAAACACTGTCAGCATGAAGAACAATCTAACAAATGTCTTATATTTAATCACATTTTTTTATTTATTTTTCTTTTCTTTTCAGTGTATAACTTCTTGTGCTCTCAGATCACAAACAGGCATCTTACGCCCCGCGGGCCACAACCAGCACATTAGTCCGTGAAACAGAAATCAAATATAAATGGTTCTGCACGCAAATTTTAAATCTCTGCTTTTATTTTGAAACTGCCTTTGTGGTGCTTTAGACCAAGTGGGTGTTTACTTCAGCAGCGTGCGATGAAGCAATTTTTTTTAATCCACAAATGTTTTTGTGAAAGCTTATTATTTACATTAAACTTCAAACTCCCAGGGTTCATATATTTATTGTCCAGTTGAAATGTCTACTCACAGATGAAAAATCATATTTAATTATAAATTTTGCGTTTGGCAGATTTGAGTTTAACTCTCTGCAACAGTCTCAGTTTTGTGACCCTTTGGGAGAACATAGTTCCCCCCCCCCCCGTCTTCAAACTAAATTACACACCGTGTTGTTTAATCCTTTTTTTCTGCCTGCTGACATCTGCAGCAACCACTGTGATTGGTAATTAATTTTCTGCCCCAAAACCAGTCGTCACTGATGCGTAACCCTCCATTTGTGCTCTGTGAAATCAGTTTGTTTGAAGTTAATAATAATTTGCATCAGAACACACGAGCACACTGACGGCTGGCGTGAAAAGGCTTCTGTTCCAACAAACTGACACGTGTTAGCGTGAAGTATGCAAACAAGAAACACTGAGTTAGGAATGAATTGATTAATTTAAGGGCCGAGTTCAGATGAAAACTTTTTGCAGAGTGAAGTGTGTCAGACAGGCTGAGGTCACTGCTGCAGGCCTGTAACAACATATGTCAACGCAGCTCTCTGTAAATATAAACTAATTTGCCATAATTGTTTTCTTTGAGAAAAAAAAGAATCATTTTCTTTTCTGTGTGACGTGCATGAAAGGAGAACTAAAGGATGATGCATAAAACTTTGTTTTGTTCCACCTATTCAGCTTCTTTCTTTGCTCACGTTTCTCTCCTTGTTTCATCAGATTTAAAGTCAAGCAGAAGTGAAATCAGAAAACTAACAATTAAAGGCCTAACATTCATTAAAGAAATCCCTATAACCTGCTGCCAATTTAGACTAAGATCATCCTGTGTTGGGAAATGATGAAGTTGTTGCAGTTTTTGTCAAACCTAACAGATGACAACATGCACCATCTTGTGCATTATTACGAGATGATGCTTAGAGTATGTGTTGTGAATACCAAACTTTGGTTTATGCAAATACTTTCCTACAAAGCAAAAAAATAAATCCAATGCCACCCACCCATTCAAACATCTGAATCCCCCCCGTCAGATCTAACTCCATCCAGCCCTTTAGAGTTGAATATATTTTCTTTACTACTAAACAAAATGGCTGCACACCAGCTCAATCCTATCCAAACCCATGAATCTTTTTAAACACAGATATCCTCAGAGAAAAACACAACAATCAGTAAAAACAGATCAAAGAGGAAAAACCTTTCCAGTAGGGAAGGAGGAGAGGAAATCATTCACAGGAGCGCTTGATTTTATAGCCCCCATGTTCCAGCCACAGCAGATAGCCATCAGCCGGGGCCATAAATCACCCTGAAACTACTGCAGTTGCATCTCTTTCTTTAGACACAGTTATTATTCTAGCTCTGGATAAACAAATAGGGGGAAGAGTTATGTGACGGCTTTGTGCGCTCAAGTTGGGAGATTTCGCTCCGGCTGCATTACTAAGTGGAGTAAAACTCTCCGTCAACAGGCCCGAAGCTGGGCAGAATGACAAAACAAACATACCGGAAAGGCTTTTAAGTCTCGCCTTTGTGCCTTCTGAGTCTGAGAAAAGCTACTGGACTGCAGCTGAACTGCGACCAGACAGAGTCAATAAATCTAACCCAGAGTGAGAAAAGCAGTTCAGGGTTTAATGTTCGACTTTGTTGATTGCATAAATTTGACTTTGGCTGAAAATAACCGTAGCGTAAGTCGAGGCAAAGCTTACCGGAGAAAGACATAAGGTTAAAAGGCCTAGCATTCCTTGAAGGAATGCATATCGCCCGCTGCCTTTTATGCTAAAGTTTTAAACTAAGATCATCCAGTGATGACAGTTACAGCCATTCTGATCAAATCTTAAATAAGATGCACAATCTTATGTGATATTGTGATATCTTATATGATCTGTTAGCACTCAAGATATGTGTTGTGAACAACTCTTAGCAACTACTGTGCTAATTTTAAGTTTAATGTCTTTAAAAACCATTTGTGTAAGCTATCGTCAATTAGCTGTAGCAGCCATCTTGAAATGGGCTGACTCCAAAGATGTACATCCAATGATTGCTTTCTGACAGTTTCATTAAAACCTGTTTAGTGATTCATGAGATATTTTGCTAACGGTACAGACAAATGAATGAACCCACAGAATGAGCAAAAATGCAGCAAAGTGTTACTGAGATGAACTGATGAATCCTGTCTAAGCTGAACCAAATCAAATGCTAAAAGCAGATGGAAAAAGAAAAAGTTCACGTCGAGGTCAGAACACGTGCGTGACTGACAGATTGCTAAAAAAGAAAAATTGAGAACAGAGATAGAGAAGGAGACTGAATGAAACAATAAAATGTAAAAGGTGAAAAGGAGGGCGCACAAAGAGGCAGGAGGAAAGAAAAACACTCGGAAAGAGCGGTGACAGAGAGAAAGAAGAGAAGAGAAGGTGAGAGCCGGAGCGAGCGAAAGGGCAGCTTGTTCTGGGTCTCAGGGGCCACTTCAACGCCACACTTCACGGTGTAAAAATACTGCTGACCCTCTGACTGACGCCTTTGATCGCACAGTGTGCCGGAGAGGGAGAGGGTGCATTAAAAACAAGAGCCCTGTGAAATTCAACATGGCTTTTACATACCACGTTAGCAGCTAGTTTTATAACTGAGCTAATTTTAGTTCATTTGACGAGCTTTGGTGATGATCCTCCATAATGGAGCAAAAACTGAAATTTGTAAATTTGTAATTTCAGTCTCATATTCTGAACAATTTATTGTATTTTTTTGCAAGAATGGATCACAGCTGATCAATTAAAAGAAGGTTTAAAGATTTTAAATCTTTCAGTATCTACAGTGCAAAGGAACATTAAATAATAATAAAAAAGTAAAGAGTCAGGGGAACCTTCACTGAGTAAAAAAAAAAAAAAAGAAACCAGAAACTATTTCTGGATGTGCACATCATCATGATCAATTCAGCCACAAAAGTTTGGAAGAACCTGTGAAATCAAGCATCCCTAAATAAATCTGCATTTGTATTTTGAAAGTAATGTGAAACTGTATTTTTAAAGAAGGACATAAATAACATTTTAGCAGAAACACTGAACATGAGTTTATTTCAGGTAGATAAGAGGACAGTGGAGACTGACTGCAGACAGATGAGCCCACTTTTGGCTCGTTCTGGTATAAAAATAAGGCAATCTGCCAAAGACGAAAGAAAAAAAATCCATGGTTTTATTATTAAAAAAGGCAAAAAACAATTCCTGTGAGAGGATTAATACCAACCTTAGCAAAGACGCAGTTACCCAAACAGAGAGGAGATTACAAGTTATTTTCTTAAAGTTTATCAAACCTGACCTCTTGAGTTGAAAAGGTGTAAAATACTGACACATACTGTTAAATACTCTATCAACAATTAAAAGTATTGGCTCCAAAATTTGTGAACCTTGGCTTAAACTCAATCACATAGATAATACAGTCTAAGAAAAAATTAATAAATAAAACTAAACAAACAATAAACATTATGGTCTGGCACTTAATCCCATAAATCCCCCAGTGGTCATATAGAAAACTATTGCTCTGTTAATTGGGTTTGAGAGGTTATATAAGTCTTTGTTCTTCCAAGTGGCTGCAGATTGACACTTGGCTTTCCTTTTTGTTCGTGTTGGCTCCTGATCTCACCCCGTCCTGGACTGTCTGAGCATTCATTTAAAGCTCGGTTACACTAACATCCATCACAGGATGCTGTAACATAAAACTTTAACGGTTTCATATCGGTGCTTAACCGTTTGGTGCTTCCAATGAGCTCAACTTGATCTGAATTAGCAAAGAGTTTCCAGAAATTAAATTTAGGACAAAGAAACATGATATTACCCTCTGTTATGTTTTTATTAACTTGTTTCTTTTTGAAACTTGGACTCAAATCTGAGGCAGAAATATATTATTAACATTGGTATAGTGAAAATGAAAATTAACTAGAGAAATTGCATTTTCTTCAAAAATACAGAGTGAATGCTGAGGGCTCAATGACTGCTGAAATTTACTAAAATATATATATATATATATATATAAATTAAAACAAGCAGAGCAAAGGCTAAAAGCAGCAGATGCTAAAATTTGCAAAATTCTGCTTAAAGTTTGATAAAATCAGCAAAACCTAAAAGTGGAAGAGTAATAGCTAAAAGCTAAAGTAGAATAAAAAGACAAAAACAGAGCAGGTGTGCTGAAGCAGATTTCAAAGATATTTTTGAAGGAATTGCAGGTTTTTAATTTTAAAGAAATTTAAATATTTTGAAAAGTATAAAAGTTAGAAAAACTAAAAGTCCTACCACAGTATTAGTGATGGAGCTTAATGTTTATAAGTTGTTAAAATAGCAAAAGGTAAGCAAAAGTAGTTTGCGAAATAACGAACGAGGAAAGATTAGTGTGACTGCTGAGTCGGCGACATTCAGGACAGAGGAAAGTACGAGGAGGAGAAAAAGTTTGATAAAAGAACAAAAGCAAAGACAGAAGGGCTAAGTAATGTGACAAGGGGGTATGTAGGGAGACTTGGGAGGGGGAGAAAGGAAGGAATTTGTCCCACCAAATCGCACCTCACACAAATAGACTGCTCTCCTCTCTGTCAGAGCCAATTACTTCCACAAACAGCTGCCCTCGTGCACGTCTGTGCTTATTTGTGTATCTGTGTGTGGTCATCGCACCGTCGCTCCTTTTGCTCTGGCAGTTGAAACTCGATGTTTGTTGCACAATCTGCTGCCATTACGTTTATATTCCGGTAAATATGTGATCAAAAAAAGAATGTGTGAGCGGTTACCCAGTTTCCCGGCCAGCTCTGGGGCACGTTCCGAGTCACCAGTGGCTGTTGTTCCTGCTCCAGTTCTCGAACTGGAATCGTCTGGTCAGAAAAAAGACAAAAAGACAAATTATTTCTACATTTATTTTGTTGTAGATATATAAAAATATATACTTTAGTTATGTGCAAAAAGCAATTTAAAAAACAAATAAAATGTCTTGAATAGAAAGTCAGAAATCCTTCTGATTTCCATCTGCATCTGACACAGCTGCTTTGTCATTTGGTAACCAGGTTGATCCTTTTAAAAGTGAAAGCAGGAGGAGGAGATGGAGATCAAATAAAAACCTAGTTCACCTTTAAAACATTTTGGTCCTAAAGGTTTTCAGGGTAAAAGCTTTGCAACTGTAAAAATGACAAACAACGGGGAGTTCTGGTGGTGGGAAACTCAAGTCAGAAAGCAGTTTGAGCCGACATTTTGCTCTGAACTCCTCAACATTTAACTTCCAACACCTCATCTACGGAGCAGGTCCACGTTTCCTATTGAACCAGAAGAACTCACCAGCAATGTAGCCCTTTTATTACTATTACTATTTCTCCTCCACGTTTAACCTTTAAATCACAAATTCCTGACAAAGACAGCTGAGGAAGCATAACATGAAACTTGGGTAAAAAGCAGTGTTTTTGTAAAATACCTTCATACTGGATTTATTTAATCATACTCTACAGAACCATATTGCTTTCAGGTGCATTGAGTATTGGGTTTCCTTCCTCTGCATGTCCTTCCATACTGATTATCAAAACAACATACAAACATCTGTGTGGACCTTCGTGTTTAGAAACACTTCAAGATGGAGCCAAAGTATCCAAGAGGCCCTTTGCAGCAGCAGTGAGGAGGTGGGGGGGCTGATACAGCTGAATATCACGTCTGTCAGAATACATGTGGGGATGAGGCGCATGGACTTCAAGAACAACCTGACTGCAGTTATGGAAAGAAGGAAAAAGAAACCAAACAACCTTGGACTGAATGCATGGGAGTGAGTGTGTGTTCAGTTGTAAATTCATTCTGCATGTTGGTACATATAATGATTATTGGGGAGATTTTATAAGACCACCTGGAATCTCAAAGCGTTTAAAGAAGTGCCAAACATCTCTGAAGTATCATTGCCTTGATGATGAAATAAAATAATAAAAAAATAGATTGGATGCTAATACGAGGCATGACAGGTATTATTAGCCTCCTCGAAGGCCATGCTGCTCAGACTGTGTGTGTGTGTCTGATAGGAATTACTTCATGGGTGTGTCATTGCATGTGCGGGTGCATGTGTCTTGGCAGTACTCCACTAAACGGTAACTCGAGGTGCCGGTATTCCCGTCAAACCGCACTCATCTTTACCTCTTTCCCTCCCTCCTGCCACATGACGGCGAGTTCTGAGAAAGGGCAGAGCGTTTGAAGCCGAGCGGCATGGGGGTCTATTCTGAAGGGGGAACGTGGTTCAGCACCGTTAGCAGAAAGCAAACCCTTCCCCCCCGCCTCCTGTGAGACTCGTGTTGGTAAACCCTCAGTAGAGGGTAAACCGTGACACAAAAGTTAGAATTTCTGATGATTCCGTTGAATGGAAATGCAGTATTCAATAAAAACTCCAGCTGGAGATACTCATCTTCCAGGTGTGCCCTGTGGATAAATTATTTAATGGTTTTGACAAAGATTTGGAAGAATTTATTCTTGTTTGACATCAGAAGATGCTCTTGTGTAGATAGTACATTTGAATAAACAACACAAATAGTTTGTAAAACAAGACCGGAAACATTAAACATCAACCAGCTCTGCAAAGTTCACTCAGACTTACAATTTTGACCAATCACTGCAACGTTTTTGTGAATTTGACCAATCATCTTAGCCCCATGCCAAGTTTACTACCTGGAATCTTAGTCTGCAAGATGAAAACACGTCCGATACCAGAAGATCACGCTTCCCATCAAACATTGTTGCTGAAATCTCAAAAGTCAATTTCCTGAGGTGCAACATTAAAGTGGTGGGAAACTGTTTTGTGCTGTGTGCAACATTGTGGCAGAAAAGCTGACATTTCTCAAGCTTTTTTTTTTTTTTTAACTACGCAACATCCCTGAGAAAGAGTGAAAACTGATGACAACAAACACAACAAATAACCAAACCATGACAAAGGCTGCTGCATCTGGATAAACATGCATAATTATAAATTTTCAGAGGTGGGGTTTGTTTCAAACTGTGAGAGTAAGAATGAAAGGGAGTAAAAAGGGATGAAAACAGGCCTCACTGCACTGCTGCTTTTATTAAGTTTCTACATTTTTTTATTTTCTTTTTTTATATATTAGAATTTGTTGTATCACTTTTATTTTAAGAAACACTTGAACAAATTTGTTCAACTTGTTTTACTACTTTTAGCTTTTGTAAATTAATCAAAATAATCAATTTCAAAGCATCACCACTTTGATGGCAACTTTCTGAAAAAGCTGCTGTGAAAACAAGCAGCAAAGTCCTGGATGGACTGAAATTATAACTGTGGAAGACCTGTTGGTCTGATTGTGATGTTTGTTTTTTATAACGCAATTTTTTTTACTAGTACTTTCTGAATGGAATAATTTTAGAACAAATCGGAAAAATAAAATCTGTGTATGTAATTTATATTTTTGTATCTGCTTTTGACAATGTTTTATGCTAAGTGTTGATTAGTTGACTGCATTTGTTATTATTATTATTTTTTTTCAATTTACAAAAATGGAAGCGTAGTATAACGCTGTCAAACTGGGACGTTCCTGTGAAGTACCTAAAATAGGAGCCATCATTGATCTCAAAATAAGTGCAGGATTTTTAGGACTCAGACCATCTGTGCAGACCAGAGTTAATCTCTGACTATAAACAAACAATGTTGCCCAGATGACCAGCTGACTCCTTCATTATCACACTGGTGGCTTGAGGACGAATCTTTCCTCTTAAGAAGTTTAAAGAGCGTGAAGCTCAGAGTGTGTTGTGGTTGTGTCTGTTATGAGTGAAACTTCACACACTCACTCGATCATACATACATACAGATACACTACCATAAATCCGTGTTGCTGCCACTACATTCAAACTGACTAATAAAAGTGAATAATTACCACAAACCTGCAACTTTAAGTAAAAGACACCCATGAAGATTAGGAACCTGCTGTGGCCAGAAAATGATTCTCTACATCTGAGCACCAAACACAGGAGCTTTGTGCTCATTTTTGCACATTCGATCTGTGTTTTACATCTTTTTCGTCTCCAGTTTCTGCTTTTTTTTAATCTTACCCACATTTCTTTCTCTCCTAATCTAGAAGGAGGGAAATGGCTCAACAGTGTGCTACACTTCACACATTCACCGCCTGGGTACCTCTGTGTGAGGGAGTGTTTGTGTAACCTCTTCTTGTATTTACTTTCAGGTCTGCAGAGAAAAGCCAGCATTTTACACATGAGCGCCCCCAGAAATATGAGTCCCCACAGTCCAGTGTGTACATGTGTGTGTGTTTGTATCTGAGAGTGTGTGCATGGGGCAGTGTTTTCTTTAAAAGGTCATGTCCTCCCAGTTTTGTTTTGTTTTTTAATATAAAAACACTGGATTTGTATTTAGAACCTCGGAGCATGCATATGTTAAATGAAATGTGGGTGTATTTGCAGGACAGAAGCCTCAGTGTCAAATTTAATCAACCGCTGCTTGTTGCAGCATCGTGGCCAAAACCCAGTCCAGATGTGAGTTTGTGCATCTGACAAAACTTGTAAACCACTGTTAGTCTTCACAAATTGGCCACAGTCACAGTTTCAGGCTCTGCACAGCCACAAGCTGCCTCTCACACACACACACACACTAAATGTTTCACTTTAAAATTCAGATACCAGATTTGCATAACACTGAAAAGGAGGTATTGTTGAGTTAAACCTTCATCACAGAATGATTCGACTATAATTTCAACTATTTTAACCACACGAATGGATGCAGAAAGAATCAGGAATACCACAAATATCTTCTAACATTACAAGGAATGCATTTTGGCTCTAATTTTAATTTAATAAAACAGTTAGGGTAGTATTAGGCTATAAAGATTAAGTTTAGACATTGGAAACATTATTTGAGAAATGAGTCTGACCACAGTAAATATGATAGCTGTTGCTTTCAACCATATCTGAAAGGTTCTGAATGTTTCTAATTTATTTAGGAGATGTGGTTTGTCATGATGCTGCAGATTTATGACTAATAAGACATTTGATCCAAGCTGGTTTAAATGTTGGCAAAAAAAGCAATTTTCCTCCCCGTTTCTCTAATATGTACTATAAAGGGTGATTGAACCGTAATCAATCAACTCAGGGGCAAAAAGTAAGTTTTCTGTGGCACAGTGTTGGTCATGTTATCAACTATGAAAGATATCTGAAAGTTTGGAATAATGACGTGCGAAGTTAGGACCACAGTGTGGTAATGCAGCATATTTCAGGGTAGTTTAGTTTCAGCAAAAATATCTCGGTTATAGATGTTTTTTCCAGGTCTTTGTGGTAGTTTCTATTTTATTCTACTAAAAGTTGCTGGGTTTAAGATACATTTTTGAGGTTTTTCAAAATAAAAATGCTTTTTGCACATAGTCAGTCAGACAAAGACAATGGCAAGCTAACCTGCATATGACCCAGCTGTGAACAGTTGCGTTGACATTAAATACTGGCTTTATGATGGGAGCTTGTGTTCTTCACTGTCATTGCATAAAAGCATCTTTTCTGCGGTGTTCACTTCATGCATCATCTCAGTTTTATGGATAAGGAATAAAAATGATGTGTAGCTCCACAGAAAAAGGGTCATCTGGTCACTACAGTGCTACATCTGTAAAACATGTACAAAGCATCAAATGTAACTTTTGTTTTTTTTATTTTTTATTGTGAGCGAACATTAGTCTATCTTTTCTAAACAATTACTCAGCCGTATTAAGAAATATTGCACAAAAAAAAGAAATCTCAGCTGCATCACTCTGATTGTGTAGTTTTTGTCCTGTAGAACATAAAGTTAAGTAGCTCTGTTAACTTTTGAAGGGAATTCAACTAGTATTTACAATTTCTTGCACTTTGTTGCAGAAAATAGATGCAGTTCTTCTGGAATCTATCCTCCATCCACTGTAAGAACGAGCAGAATAAACACCATTTGGCCATCATAGTTGGCTGGCTTGTCAGTCCACCAACCCCCTATGAAAACACACACTGTCATTAAAACTCCATCAGTTCAATTATACCCTGAAAACAACAAAAACACATCTTGCTCGGCTCTCTCTCCTGGTCTGAGACTACTGATGTGGGTGATGGAACAACAAAAGCCATTTCCATTATATGAAACTAAAATAAAAAGACTTGAAGAAATTTCCTCCTTCTTGTCTGTCACACAAATTTATTACACCATAGCTGTAACCCCACATTCCAAACATGCTTTTCTCTCCACTGTTTTGTTGTATTTTTATATCGTTCATACAGATTTGGTTGCACCATGCTGTAACAGGCTGCGGCTCCAGATTTAAAACATGTTACGGTGGATTGTCTGTGGAAGCTTTCTGTTTGCAGTCTGGGTTGAGTTTCACGTGTAATTAGCAGCTCATGTTATCCTCCACGGACACTGATATACAACACAAATGACAGCCACATTACTAACCACAAATATGAACAGGAATTCTAAATTTAACTGGTATATGTATTTATGAACAAAGCTAACATTTTAACAAAACCTTTAAGACTCGTGACCTTGAAGTGGGAAAACTCTAAACTCTAAACGGCAGATTTCACTGCAGTTTTATGCAGATTAATGTAGTTTAATGTAGTTTTTAGAGCAAACACTGACAATGTTATCAACTAAAAACTCAAAAAAGATACCTGAATGGAAAACCTGAAACATCATGTAATTGTCTCCGTCTGTGTGAATGTGTGCATTTGTTTGATTTTTGGCAAAATATCTTATGGACCACTGCACAGATTTGAATAAAACTCTGGCTATACATCTACAGCTGATTATTGTTTGAAGTTAATGCAATTCAAGATGGTCGCCACACCTAATCAACCTTAGCAGACACATAGATGGTTATGATTCAGTCAATTTTGCAGATATTGAGCTCAAATTTGGTGTGGTAGTAGCTGTGAATGATCCCTGGCAATATGCATTTCTTTACGGAATGGTAGTTTCATTAGAAAATGATCTCCACAAACAAAAATATATTCCTGTGATTACAGTGATACAAATGGTGGCCTGAATCTGAACTTTATGAAGCTCATAGATCATTTTTCCTCCTTCTGTACTGTGCTTCAACTTTACCTTTAAAAGGTCCCACAAACTATTTTTTAGTCACTGCTTCTCCATTACTGACAGTGCACAGAAACAATGTCAGCAAGCATGACAAAATTTTGCTTTAAAGATGCATCCATTCATTTTCTTTACCTGCTTTTCCATGCAGGGTTGGAGGGGAACTGGCGCCTGTCTCCAGTGGTCATTGTGCGAGAGGCAGGTTATATCCTGGACAGGTCTCAAATCCATGCTTTAAAGATCTTATATTATTTTATTATTTGCACAGAATTTACAAAAAGTTATTCAGAAACATTTTTGACTCATCCAACCTGACAAAAACAAAGTGGGTTGATTGATCGTCTTTCCATCACACAATATCTAAATACCACGTGTAAATAAAAATGTACACACCAGCCGTTCCAGATGCACCATATGGAAATATTTACGTGCTTTATTCTTAAAGTTGTCATACGTTCCAGCATAAACAGCAAGATGTGAGTTAGTGCACAAAGGCATCCACACTTAAACACAAGTACTTCCTCTGCAGGCTCACAGTTCACTCACCGACACACACACACACACACACACACACACACACACACACACGCACGTCACTGAGATTTACACTCTTGCCTGTGGAGAAGCTGTGCAGCCTTATGGAAATCATTATAACTGTGCTGCTACATAGACGTCCATTAACAACATGAGAGAGAGATGCTGAAAGGGGCAGCGACAGAGAAAAAGAGCGAACAAGACGGGATCTGACTGACTTTTTAAAGAGGTCAGGAGGCAGCAGGAGAGTGATAAAAAGACAGAGCTGCTCTGAAAAAAAGCGACAGTACAAAGACGGAGATTTATTATCTGTGACCACAGAACAGACAATCACACGCCACGGTTGGCTGCCGCTATCAGTGACAGACAACACGATCTCATACAACAGATTAACTGCTTCTGTGTGTTTAATGGTCAGCGAGTCTGAGGTGATGACATGTTCCAGCATCAGTTCAATTAGGAATCACACTCAGACAAATGGGTAGAATTACCAAGTAAGAAATCCTCAATTTGTGGAACGTAATCTCATAAAAACGTATTGTACCCACACACACACCTGACAGCATTTTCAGTTCCCACCCGCTGGCCTCCTTGCTGCATACCAAGACAACAACAAGCTTTTTACAAGCGGAACTTTACGATGCTATTTACAAATGCGATTACACGTCGTGCCATTCTGGGCTTGAACTCTCTGCAATATGATGAACACACGTTATTGTTCTGCCAGGAATGGCTTCCAGCTTTAGGACTTTTTTGGTATGGAGCTGAATAAGTGAGCGAATTACAGATACTCACAAACACACACTCACACACATTGATTTCAAATGAGTAATCAAGGAATGTGACTGTTACTCGCTGTTACTTTCAGAATAAAACAAAGTTTAGCTCACTCAGGGTGTGTGTGAGGTAAAGTGTTGTAGAAAATAGACTTTGATAACTGAACTCATCATTGTTACTAAAATCTTCACTATGTTGTCAAGGAGTTGTGACTTTTGAGTAAAAAAATCAGTTGACTACTGAAGTCAACTCTTTTTGTTTGTCTGTAAAATATTTCACAAACTACTGGACAAATTTTAATGAAACATTTGGAAAGTAATCATTGGGTTAACATCTACAGCTGATGAACGTTTGGATTCAACCCAGTTAAATATGGCCACCCCAGCTAATCAACCTCAGCTTATACAGTAATGGCTAAATCCCAGTCAGTTTTACAGAGAGAGCTCAAATCTTGTGTGGTAGTTACTGACATTCATTCACAATAATAACTAAAGTCAAGTTTGAGTACGTAAGAAACCTCTTCCAGCTGAAGTTCATTCCACAGCAGCATTATTCCTGCTTTTATAATCTTGTATCCAGCTGGTTAAACTGTGTATGATCGGCACACTGCTGCAGGAAAAACAAAAAAATCCAAAACACTACTGTGTGTATAGTTCGGGCTGATTGGAGATGTTGAACATTTCAGACTTATCTAACCCATAATCCCATGTTCTCCATCATCTCTGTCTGCATTCTCCCCCCTTTCAGAAGTAAACACTGACTCTGCAAAAGTGTGTTCATTTCTGCAGGGGAGTCAAACGGAGCTCTGTTCCCCTCGCAGACTAAACAAAAACTGTTTAGAGTGAAACCTTTTTTTTGTGTGCAATCATCATGATAGAAACAGAGCAAGAGAAATAAAGAGTGAAGCAGTGTGGCGCAATGAATGTGTGCATGTGTGTGTCTTCAGCTCTGAACAGAGCTTTTGTATTTCCTGAAGCTGAGCGGCACCACGGTTTGATCTTGCGCCATGAATGGGCTTTACACACTAATTACAGCCACCTGTGTTTTGTGTGTGTGTGAGGGAGGCATGAGGGAGGAGGCTGACTGTATGGTCATGAATAAAAGCAATCTGCTGTTTCCACTCTGTGCACACACATTGTTTTGGTAAAGAAATGCTGTGGCGTCATACTCTGAGGAGGCAGAGGTGCTGTTTTCCACTCTCAGGTTAACATATTTTTATGGACATGTACGTATTTGTGTCTGTCCTGTCTGTCGGGACACTTCATTTCATTTTGACCAAGCCTCACAGCCAAAACTAAGCAGCAGTTTGTCTCCGTCTGTATGTTTCGCTGTCAATCACTTACCCCATCCAGGAACACACATGAAGATGGTTTAAGTCCAAGTGTGCAAGAAAAATCTGAATTATTGGACACAGAAAGCGAGGTAGATTACAGCTTTAGAAATATGTTTTTCTCTGTCTTCAAGAGTTTCAGGAAAACTGAACAGCAATCATTTGTTCCACTTCTTTGTTTCTCATGACAGATTTTCCTTTGTGAGACAGCCAATGGCTGAAAAGCTAAATTCCTTGCTGAATGTTGCTCGTGATATTGCTGAAGAAATGTTAAATAAATGTCTTTTTTGTAAACTATGACTGTTTAAAACTTTCCATAATTTATTGTCTTTTTATTGCTCGCTGCCAAAAGCCAAAGGCAGAGCAATCTTTTTTTTTTTGCTCGTGTCTGTGTGTGATAGTTTGTCTGTGCAATTATCTTTAGCCTATATTTACCTTTAATAAACAACTGAACAGATTTTATTGAAACTTTGTGAAAATAATCAACGGGTTGACATCAACTAGTGATTATCTTGCCCAAATCAAGATGGCTGCCCCAGCTATTTGACCTTAAAAAAGGCAAAAACTCAGTCAGTTCTACAGATATTGACCTAACATTTGGTGTGGAAGTAGCCGAGACTGATCCTCAACTTATACTTTGAGTGCAATCAAACTGAGCAAGATATACATTACTTTAAGGAATTCTCTGCCTTTAATTTGTAAATGTTGCCACAGAGAAAGCTGCAGAAAGAGTTTTGTATGAAGCTGATACAGCACAGTCTTTTGGCCCAGTCAATCTCCATCTGATTTTATCCAAATACACAGTATGTGATTAGCATGCCATGCTTTTTATGGGGGGTAAAGAAACCCAGATCTATTTTCCAGCAGAATTATCATAGTATATTTTCAGAAACTGAGGCCAGGCACGGATCATTTACCCTCAGTGCTCAGGTTTAGGTTAACAGTGAGGCCTGGGTTTGGTTAGAAGATGAAAAAAGCAACAATGAGGAAGTACATGAAGCACCTTGAGCTGCTCCAACACTGAACAGGGACTGTTTCAAAGCACAAAATATCAACAGGGCAGTGAAAAAGTATACAAGCATGAGGCACAAGTGGTTCCTCACACTAACTCATAAACATCACGTATTAATGTGGTTTATAAGTTTGGGATACATACAGCGAGAAGGGCTGAACAATTGTACGTGTTTGTATATTTTTGTAAGACAAATTCATCTGGTTAAGTTCATATAGTAGTTTAAAGTCTGAGAACAAATGTAAAATGACTCACTTTTTACACACACGTGTGTGAGTGTGACAGAGTATTAATCTTTTCATGAGCAGAGTTATTTACGTAGCTGTTTTACATCATTGTTCACACTTCAGTGTTAGAGCAGCAGGGTCAAACACTGAACACACACTGAGATTAACCTAAAAAGGAGGCGATGTGAAATCTGGCAAACACACCGCTGCAGCGTAAAGCCTCGGCCATGAGAGAGGCGATCCAGTCAAGGTTAGAAATGATTCAGTGGAATTAGTGAGTTACTTCATGTCCGCTGTTTACAGTGATGAGAGGGGGCTCTGAGATCACAGAAGTGGAAACAGATTGGCTGTCACGCTGCTGTGTACACAAGTTATTTGTTAACATTTAACCACATTACTGTTTTAAACGAGTTTCATGTGGCACCCTGTGTGGCTAGGAGTAAATTACATTTCTAAATAAGCTAAAGAGACACTGTAAAAATATTAAAGGCAAGAGCATGTTAAACCAAGGTGTGTCCTTTAATTAGCACCACAGGTGTCTTCAATCTGTAATCAGTCAGTCTGCCTACTTAAAGGGTGAAAAGTAGTCACAGGGCTGTTTGGTGTGTACCACATTGAACACGGACCACAGAAAGCTAAGGACAGAGTTGTCTCAGGAGCTTAGAAAGAAAATTATTGACAGCATGGTAAAGGATAAAGCTATGAGTCCACTTCCAAGCAGATTGATGTTCCTGTGACTACAGCTGCAGATTATTTAGAAGCTTAAGGTCCACAGGACTGTAGCCAACCTCCCCAGATGTGGCCAGGGAGGCTGATAAAAAAATTAAAGAAAAATTGAAGAGACGGATAACATGATTGGTAACCAAAAAGCCCAGAACAACTTCCAAAGAAATTAGAGGTGTAATCCAAGGTCAAGGCTCATAGATGTCAGATCACACCATCCATTGTTGCTTGAGCCAAAGTGAACTTAATGGAAGACGACAGAGAAGGACACCAAATAATAAAGAAGCAAGACTGGAATTTGCTAACATGTATAATAACGAGCCGTAAAGCTCCTGGGAGAATGTCATTTAGACAGATGAGACAGAACTGGAGCTTTTTGGCAACAAGTCCGACCGGCTCTGTGTTCACAGAGCCAAAAATGAAACATAAAGAATGGGACATGAAACAGAGGAGGCTCAGTTATGTTCTGAGGCTGCTTTGCTACATCTGACACGGTGTCTTGAATCTATGCAGGGTACAATCCAACTACCCATTTTCTTTACTTGCTTTTCTGTTGCCTCTCTTGGTGCCTATCTCCAGGGGTCATTGTGCAACAGGCAGATTACACCCTGGACGGGTCGCAAGTCCATCACAGGCAGGGTACAATGAACTCTTAAAGCAATCGAGGCATTCTGGAGCAAAATGTTCATCCCAGTGTCAGTAAGCTTGGTCTCACTCGCAGGTCATGGGTCTTTCAACAGGATAATGGTCCAAAACACACAGCTAAATACACAGAAGAAGAACAAAGAACAAAACATTGGACAATTCTGAAGTGGCCTTTTGAGCCCTGATCTAAAATCTACTGAACATCTGTGGAAAGAGCTGAAACCTGCAGCCTGGAGACCCTTCAAACCTAAAACAACTGGAGCAGTTTGCTCACAAGAAGTCAGATAAATTACCTGTGGACAGGTGCAGAAGTCTGAGAGAGAGTTAAAGAAATCACCTGATTGCAGTGATTGCCTCCAAACGTTGTGCAACAAAATATTAAGTGAAGGGTACAATCCTTTTTGTCAAGGCCAGTTTCATTACTTTGTTTTTTTTAAATAAAAGCAATGACTGATTTTTTTAAGTTGATTTTTAGTCAAGTTCAACTTATTTTTTATTTCTTCGTGGGATTTTCTTTCTTTAACAAAAGGGTACAAATAAATTTGTCAATGTATGTCCTAAAGTTAGGATGTACATATATAGTGCATTTATACCTGTGCATATGTTAAAGTGTGGGAGTGTGTGAGTGTGTGTACATCCAGCTGCTGCCTGTGTAACTCTAGAAAACATCAAGGCAGTACTCCACTTTGCTGAATTAACAAATCTCTCACATCTATCGCCACGTGCCGCCTTTGAAACGCACACCGCCGGCCTCAGCTCAGCATTTGAACTCTCAGTCATTCTCCTGCACGCCCACCCTGCCTTTCTGTGTATAAAATTATACTCCAGTTAAATGTTGGTCCAGTTGTACCATAGCTCGGATCCCAGACCCTATGTAATCTCTTTCTCATGTTACATTACCTAACTGAAGTTTCCAACAAGCTTTAAGTGCAATAACTGCTACGGAAAACAACAAACCTGCTTTGGATTCATCTACAGTCAAATCTGAAAGTACGCTTTGAATATTGACTGTTTCCCATTACTTTCTGTCATACAATTGCTGGCTTTTTTGCAGCTCACCTTTGTCTTTATATATTGTTTTTGATAATGGTTTATCAATTTTTTTAGCAGTAGGGTAAATATAGCTCTACTTTTTGGATTTTAAATGCAAAAACTTTGAAACAACCTAAGCACATACTACGTCCTACTGACATGCATACATTTCTTTTAGTCCCATAAACATCGTTTGATCATCCCGATGCCCCTACTTAGATCTTGTTCACACAGAAATACTGGGATTACAAAATAATTTTCTATTTGGTCATTTCTAAAAACATCCTTGTAAAAATGCCACTATTTCTAAACATGTTTTCAACCACACAAAAACAAAACAACCCAAGGTTTTCTCAACCTTACTCCATTCAGTTCTTCTTTGTTATTGTGCACACAAAAAAAACATGAGTCTGTTTCCACCTTTTGAGTAGTAGCCTCCAGCTATGATATAATTTTCAAAAGGCTGTTTGTTGACACTGCTCATAAAAACTTTCATTCTTAAACCCATTTTGAAAAAATATGTTTAGGGCCTCTAATAATGCCATTTCTGTGTGGACACAAGGCTGAAATGATAAAAAAAACAACACGGCATATTCACAAAACCATGTGGACAGCCCCTTAGTTGGCCCGAATGTATACAAATATCTGCACTTAGAAAATGATCAATCACAAACATGCTAACTTGCACCTTTCCTTGTTGTTGAGTCCGGATCTGCTCCATGATGCCTGCAGGAATGTGAAACAGGCTTTAAATTGAGCCCAACTTCAAAGACTGGGCTGAACCTGTTAAGTGGGAGTACGTCATGAGCTTGTTTGTTTTGAGCATACTTTAATGCATGACTGTTTCTGCATAGATCTGCATGTGCTCTCATTATGTGTGAAGATGTGTGTGTATGTTAAACTGTGTGTGTGCGTGCGCGCGTGTTGAGAATGTGTGGTTGCCTCGCCGAACTTCAAAGATGCTGGCGTGTATGCCGTGTGAGGCTTCACGCTGACAGGCTCTCTTTGATGAACAACAATTTACAACAATGTAAAACTAACCCGCTCATCACGATGCGCAGCTGGGCCACGTTTCAACATGACTCACCCGATGCCTGCTTTGTTCAAAACTCATTCATGTTACTTAGAGCTGTTTGTGGATTGATAGTAATGTAACGTTTTTATATCTCTTGTGCTGCTCGATCACATCCGACAGTAAGGACATAATAGCATACCAGCTAATTGCATATGTTCACAATTGTTGGTTTCAAGAATGCAATGACTCTAGTCAATGTTTACTATATAATTACATCAGAACTGTAATACATGAGTTGTCAAAAAGCCACAGCAAACCATTTAAAAAAAAAAAAACCTGACAGGCTAATTGGGACTCCACTTGTTAGCTTCTTTTCATTGTTTAATGACATGTCTGACAGCAGCAACACATCGTTTTTTCTCCCAGAAGACTGATCGTTTGGACCAAGACAACTCTCAACAGCTTAAACTGAACAAAAGTTGGCATGAAGCGCTCCATCAACACGGCACTTGCCTGCAGAGAAATCGTCTAAAGATATTGGCTTTGACTGAAAGTGTGGACAGTCTCATTTTCACTCGGTGAGCCGAAAGGCAAATCACAAAGACAATAAATTAAGTGTGCTCAATCCATAAAGACTCACAAAGGAATTTAGATCTTCACAAAACAAAATTAAACAAAGACCTAGCATTTCTTGAAGGAATGCACATCGTCTGCTGCCTTTCATGCCGGAGTTTTAAACTAAGATCATCTTATTTTGAGAAACGATGGAGTTTTAGTCATTTTGGTGAAACCTTGAAAATAATGTGCAGTCTCATGTGATATTCTGAGATGCCAAGTTCAGAGTGTTGTGTTGCCATCAACTCTCAGATAATACCACATCAGATTTTAGCTCGATAGCTGTTAAATTCACAGAGTTATGGCAATTTTTGTGTTGGCTAATGTCAGCTAATTGTGGCTGTCATCTTGGATTAGATTGATTCTACAAGGTAATCAGTTGCGGACGTACATCCAGTGATTATTTCCTGAGAGTTCATCAAAAATCTGTTCAGCGATTCATGAGTTATTTTGTGAATAAAACAAATACACGCAGACAAAAAAAAAACCATTTCTGCTCTGCTTTTGCTTTTGTTGACGGGAGATAAGAATCTGTAAACATACTACCAGAAAAACCGAACGGTGTCAGAACAGAAGGCTGCAGAGAAACAGTTACGGCTGCAGCTGCAGAGCGTGCTAGTGCTTCTTGGTGGATCAGTTTTCAGCATGCTGTCACACTGATCAAACTTCAGGCTGATAGAGGCGCCGCAGAACCAGTGCACTGTTTGCTTAAGAACCATAGAGGAACAAAGTGCACACGCGCACCCCTTATCCAGAAAACACGGCAAAAACGTGCTGTGCATATACTTGTGTGAAATATAATGCGGTGGAATGTAGCAACATTGTACAAGTAAGTACATGCAGACACGCACACCTGATGGTACACAACAAAACCAGCTTTTTGGAGCCAATATTGTGTTTTGATGTGACATTGTCTGTTTTAAATTACACATACTGTATTTCCAGAAGATGTTTCTTTTTGCAGAATGTCTTTTCTACCTCTAAATATTGACATGACTCGGAGGAAAAAAAAAGAGTTTTGTCAATGTTTTATAAGCAAACAACAATAAGACCCTCAAAAAGGTAACAAATATGTATCAAATCCTAAAAGGCTGCTTGGTTGAAACTAAGATAAACCTGTTAAAAATCAGAGAATGTTTTTCCATGCCGGCTGTTTTTTCTGCTTTGTTCGTCCTTTTCAGTGCGAGTCTTTCCATTGCATCCTGTCTACTTGTTGTCAGTGGGTTGGGATTGGAAAAGCCAGATGCAACCGGTGGAATTTAAAGAGCAGCACGGGAGAATGAAGATGGTGGTGGTTGTTGGGGGGGTGAAATAATTTGCCCCTCGCGTAGTCATTAAGGCATCAAAGCGACTGCAGAAGATACAAGGCTTTTCAGCGCTGACACAAATGCCTTCTCAGGGAGAAGAGTAACGAATGGGAACGGAACAGAAATGAAAAGAAAAGATGGTAAGGGAGGAGGAGGAGGAGGGATGTTGTGTGCTGAACAACCAGTCTTTGGCTTTGATGATGGCGCAGCAGCGAAAAGCAGACAAAAGTTTCTAAAACTTCAAAAGGAAGCTTTTTGTAGTGCAGGTCTGCTCTTTCTTTCTCCCTGATTCCTCCACTCTTTCTCCTCCCTGCTCTCTTTAAACATGTCTTTGCTAATTGCCGGACCCGGCGCTGCCCTCCGAAGGCTCTCTGCTGCTCTTCACTGCTCTCAGCTCTATTCAGACGCGGGGTTGTTACATGGGGAATGCCTAATAACTCACTTGGAGTGGGACAATGGAGCCTGCAGGGCCAGTGACACAATCCCAACCCTAATGAGAAAAGACTCCTTCAGTGAACAAACAGGTCTGTCAAAAGACTGACCTATTAAGGAATGACAGGGTGGGGGGTGGACGGAACATACAGTGCGCGTGTTTGTGTTTTTGGTGGCATTATGCTGTTTATTTTAGGTATACAACAGAAGAACTCTAAAGAAATAAATAAAAAGTTATAATATGAAACAGAAAAAAGGCTAAGAAAAGAGAAAAGGAAGGCATCTATGTGTGCATGCCTGTGTGCGCGTGTCTGCTGCTACCCCCTGAGGGTAACAATAGTGAACAGGAATAATCCACCAGACCGTATAATGGTCACTAAGCTGTCTATTCACAAGAACAACGCTCCCCTGCTAACTCCTCTGATCAGACGCCCATACCCACACTCGCCCCACTGACTTTCCTTTCCTTGTTTCTACCGACCTGAATCTTTTTGTCCTGATCAAAACATCTGTAAGTTTATACTGCAGAAACTTTATTTTGGTAAACTGAAACTGTTCATATCCTGTTTGTATTTGTCTCATTTCTTCACAGCAGTGGAATTAAAAAAATAAAAAATAATAAGCAAGGTTCATCTAAAGAATTTTTAATTTTATCATGAGCCATGCTAGTTTTCTTCAATCACTGTGTTGTCTTTTCAGGCCTGTAATTCTCTCTGCAGAAAGAAAGAAACATGGGAATTACCGTAAATGCTAGAAAAGCTACACCACCAAAAATGAATTGTTGTAAATATTTTAAAAGCAAAGCCGCCCTAATGAACTGCTGTAAATGTAGGAAAAGGTGGTCTGCCATTTGGGGGAACCACAGTTTACAGCAATTTTCAGCCCTCCCAACCTTCTGCTGTGTGTTTGTACAGGTTTCATCCAGTCAGGTTGTGTAGAAGTTAACTCATCTGCCTTGAGAATGTAGATTCCTGGTTGCTTTGTGTCAGGGAATGGCAGCTATGCAGAGAAGGATGCTGAAGCACGTTGCTTCCTTTCAGTGGGATGTTTTGATGAGGGACTGGGTGGTTGTCAAGCAGGAGACGGCACAAATAAGCAGCTACTTTAGGAACAAAGAGCATTTCTT
Organism: Kryptolebias marmoratus; assembly: GCF_001649575.2. Taxonomy (NCBI): domain Eukaryota; kingdom Metazoa; phylum Chordata; class Actinopteri; order Cyprinodontiformes; family Rivulidae; genus Kryptolebias; species Kryptolebias marmoratus. Next base: position 24,527,913 of record NC_051438.1, on the reverse strand, counting down.
TCAGGAGGTTTCTTGAAAAAAAAAAAAAGTGTTCCTGATTGACTACATTATTACACCTTAATCTCTAGCTTTACCAAATCAGTTAGTCAAGATTCACAAACGCGTATTTCAGTTTGAATAGGTCTTTGAAAAAACTCTCTTTCTGGCAGTGAGAGCAAATACAAAAACACTGCTGACAAGAGCCGATGCTCCCATTAATCAAATTCTTTTTTTGGACTGAAATCGTTTCTCATGTCAAACTTCCACACAGCACTAGACGGAGTCTGCTTGCATCATTTGGAAATTCTGATATTGGTGAAAGAAATATTAATGTTTTTGTATTTCTTTAGACCAGTTCAAATTGTCCCAGGGGACAGAATGATGCAGTAAAAGTTGGCCTTGAAATCTGGTGCAGAAAGAAACATAGATGGAACAGGAATTGGCTTATCTGCAAAAAGAAACCCTATTTTTGCAAATCGTTACAGTCAAAGAACGCAAACAGCCTAACTTACTGTGTTATTGCCTGCTGCCAAAAGGTGAAGATGGGTGAAAATGTTGTTGCCTGTGTTTGTGTGCATGTTTGTTAACAAAATATCTCATTGAACAGCTTGAAAAATTTTATTGAATGGACGTACATTTACAGAGTCAATCTAATTCAAAATGTCCCCCACCGCTAATCAACATTAGCAAACACAAAAATGTTTATAACTCAATCAGTTTTACAGATATTGAGCTGAAATTTGATGTGGTCGTAGCTGAGAGTCATTCAGACTCGAACCCTGACCTCTTGCAACAGAACATGAGATTCAGCATAAAATTATTTTTAAAATTTGACCAAAATGGCTACAAACCCAATCATTTTGCAACATAAGACAATGTTAGTATAAAACTCTGAGATGAAAGGTGGCAGGTGATACGTAAGCTTTTAATTTATTTAAAGATAGTAATGAGTAAGACAGTTGTACTATTATTGCATACTGATTTAGTTACAAAAAGGATTGCAAATGTTGTTTTTTATAGTTTAACTCAATAAACAGAGGTATGTTAGTCATTAAAAGAGTTGATAAATTTATTTTCTTGTTGAAACAATGCTTCTACTGTAAAATGATGCTTTAATTTTAATTAATTAATAAATAATAATAATAATAATAATAACAGAAAGGTGCATAAACATGAATAGCCTTTTAGCTGGAGAAGCCAAAAATGCAGAGCTCTTTGCAGAATCTTGAAGTTAAAAAAGGTGATATGTAAGTGTGGACCACTTAAAGGTCAAGAAGCCCAAACAAAAAATAAAATCATAAAGTAGGAAACAAAATCAGCACATTTTTCTAAATTAGTTAAATATGATTTATTTTGCTAAAAGAAGCAGGATGCAAAGAGAGTTTAGAGAGTAAATTTACTGCATGTTTATCAGCTGATCCGATCATGTTTTGTGCCATTCTTTGTGTTTTTGTTTTTGTTGCCCACTTCTTTGGTCCTGCAGTTGTAACAACAAGCTGCCCTTACAGTGAGGTAGACAAAGCTGTTGCTCCGGAAATCAGGGTGGCACTGAGAAGACAGGGGATGTAAACATGCTGGTGTGTGTGCTCATAAGAAAGAGCTCCAGATGGGGGAGTAAAAAGAGCGGAGTCAAGTTTCAAAAGCTGTTTTCTGCCTTGTTGTGCTGCTCAGATAAACACGCAGATTCACAAAAATATATTTACCGTATCTTTTCGCATATACATATCAACAAGGAACAAGAAAATATTTGTCCGTTTGCTAACACACACACCCCACTGACAGATGTGCGCGCACACACACACACACACACACACACACACACACACACACACACACACACACACACACACACACACACACAGAGGGCCTCAGCCTCTATTTCATGGCTGTCTGTCCCACATCCTCCTGTTCAGCCTCGTTTCACTTCCAGCAAAGAGATGGAAGGGGAGATGGACGTGGCGGAACAACGGCGAAAAAGAAAAGAACAAAGCTTTTATTTTTTCCTCGCTGCAGGTTAAAGACATCAACAAGTGGAGAATAAAAGATAGCCATGTCCTAACAGGTTGAGACGTCACAGATAGAGTTACTGTATCGAGTGTAACTTCCTCAGCAGAACAAAAACACAGTGCTCTCTGGAAAATGTTCTGTCATAGTACTACAACATAAACAATAAGAACATATAGTGAGTTTTCATCTGGAAAGGTACCTACTCATTCAACCTTTTTGCATTCCTTCATCTTTATTTTTCTTTGTCCTTCTTCTCAACTTTCCTGCCTTTTTCTGCCACAAAACTCACACATTTGTAACCTTCTACATCACACCATGTCTGTTCTCTAGAGTGTCTTTCACCTCCTCATTCTTTCCCCTCCTGTTTGCCTTTATGCTTCATTTGCAGCCATGCATGTGCATGTGTCTGTGTGTGGGGGTAATGTGGCTTTTTTTCTACAGATTGTATGCCAAGTTAAGCTCTCACAGACCCCTAATGGGTCTTAAATACCCTCTGACTTCTCAATTCTCTGCACTAGATGCCATCTGTCAGTCAGCAAGATGTTTTTTTTTTTTTTGTTCTAGAGGCCAAAGTAGTGACTCATTCTGAGGAGGAAATCCACCCCAAAACAGGAGTCAGGCACATGGTTTGTACGACTGCGAAGAGTTAAATTAGTGTTGGTTCTCACTGAATTACATTAAGCATGAAATCCTCCTGCTGCTCTCACAGATGCGTCAAATTCAGCCATGATGGTGAAAATGGAACATTCTGTTTAATTTACAACAGTTGTTGCCACAAATACATATTTGTTCTACATAAAACAGTTACGTCATTGATTTATAAGTTAAATGTTGCATTAAGTTGAGGAATTATAAATTCATGCAATAAAAATGTATTATTGGAAAAAAATGTATGTGTGTATAAGTATAACAATCTTAAAAATAATAAAATATTTATAAAAATATTTATTTAAAGGTGAAATTCACAATCTATTGTTTGATTCCCCCCCCTCTTTTTTTAAATAGTTAATGATCTTGCATGAATTTATCACATTTTAAAATCAATAAACCTCCTTCAGTGAAATAAAACTCAATACTATACAGTGCTTTGTCCTTTTGCCTTTTTTTTTACATCCTTTCTGAATCATGTTTAAGGGTGGAATTTGGCCTTAACCTAATTTGCCAACTGTTCCCAAAATCCAAAGCAAACATGTTTCCACGGCAACTCACCCATAGTTAATGTGAGGTGTAGCTTTACTTCTCTGTGTGCTTTGGCATGGCTGCTTCTATTGAGTGAAGAATATAAGTGTAATGGGTAACAAATGTAGCCGGGCTTTAAATGCATCATTCGGTGCTCCGTTACTCATACGGTGAAGTGCACTCTGTCCCCCGAGTGTGAGTAAAACTATGAGAAACGGAGCATTCAGGGATGTTGGCTGCTGTAAAATAAAGCAGTGCCTCAGTTTGTTTAATGCAATTAAGACCTGCCTCCTTAGTCTGAGTCCAACAGTAACAAAAAATTAGGAGAATGGGTGACTCAGAAGGAGGGTGAGGAGAAAAGGACATTATTAGTGATGAATGAAAGTGTGCTGGCAGGAGGGGAGTGACGAGAGCTGAGATGGGGTAAAAAGGTGAAGTAAAGCTAGAAGTTACATACAGTATGTTCAATAATTCGGATTAAAATGTCTTCATTTCAGGTATGAAAGTATAGTAAAATCTTTTTGTTAAAATCTAAATGGGCATACATATTAGGGACGTAGATGATGATCAGTGCTTTTATTCAAAAATTACCTCTAGCTGAAAAAAAAAACACTCAAAAACAAAATTTTTCACATATTACAAACTGAGGGCTTCTACAGTAAATTTGAGGTGTTTTACTTTAACATATGAATCAACAACCTTTCCATAAAGGCAGATTTTATCACACAAGGTTGACAAAAATCAGGCTAATCGCTCAATGAGACCATTTACCAGATATAAAAATCTTCTGTTTGTGACAGATTTGAGCTGGTTCTATGCTGAACATTATGTTTTATGTGAACCTGCAGGAACTGGAGCAACAAAAACTGAGTCAGCAACAAGAAGCAAACATGGCAGAGGCTTGTAGTGGAAAAACAGCAGAGAAGTCCAAGAAAAAGTATCACATACTACTGATAAAAAAAACTGACAAACTTTTCTGTTTTTGAAAGTCAGTTGGCTGTGGCAGCCATCTTGAATCATGATGACTCCAAAGATTATTGAGTCATACATCCAATGATTCAGTACTTTCTAAAGGTTTCTCTAAAAATTAATTCAGTAACTCATCACCTATTTTGCTAACAGTACAGATAAATGAATGCACACACACACAGACATGCTCAAAAACATTATTGCTCGCCTTTACCAAAAGCAGACGCACACAGGGAGAGGCAATAAAAAGAAACTTCTAACTTGTAACAGCAGGAGTTTAGTTAAATACAAGGAAGGCTTAACCGCTTGATGATTTCTGGGATTCATTTTACCAAAACAATCTTTTTCATGTGCTTAAATTTAAGCTTTAAGACAAATGAACACCCAATCCCTCGCAGCGAGGTGCAGCTCCAGGTTCCCTCCATGCATTTTTCTCCGATTATTGAAACGGTGCTGAGTGTAACCTGAGCAGAAGTGGTGCGTTTCAGAGTAAGTGGTTGAGGCTGTGTGTGACTGACAGACACCGGGGTTATTTGAGATTCGTTTTAGGCTCCACGCACATTTCTCTGAGTGAGTGTGTGAGACTCATACAAGTTAGGCTACGAACCTCTGCCACCTCTATATCCTCTCCAGATGAGGCACCAGATATCTCAATTAAAACCTGAGAAATCTGAGAAGGCAAACACAGAGGAGGAATAAGGACGGCGCGACTGACGGATACAGAGATGATGTCGGTCTGCAACCTGATCTGATGTGTTAGCTTCTGGCAGGAAGACAGCTGCAGTCTCGCACATGCAGCGTGAACCTGGGATAAAGCAGAGGGTTGAACGTGTTCAAAAAGCTCTTTGCTTGCAGGGAAACAAAAAGGAGCCTAAAGAAACAATCAGATATTCAATCTGTGCGCAACATGACAATTATCATGACACAAGAAATAAAGCTGTGTGATGTCAAGTTGTCAGTGTGAATTAAACTGAGTGAATTTAAAACTTTTAGAAAATATTCATTGGCTGTACATCTACAACTCGTTAACTTTTGAAGATAAAGCCTATTCAAGATGGCTGCCACAGCTAAACAACTCAGACAATTTTACAGATACTGAGCTAAAACTTGATGTAAAGTAGTAGCTGAGCATCTTCCCCAATGCATACTTTGAGTGCAACAAGTAGCTTAGCATCTTTGTTTAAAACTGTTTGTCTTTTAGCAAAATACCTGATGAACCACTGGATAGGTTTTAACAAAACTCTCACAGAGTGATTACTGGCTGGAAATCTACAACCGATTGACACATGAAGTCAACTCATGGCCACCAGCTAAGCAACTTCAGAAAACACAAAAATGACCATACCTCAGTAAATTGTACAGCTATTGAGCTACAATTTGGCATGGTAGTAGCTGACAGTCATGATCAACAGATTTCAAGCACTAACAGATCATCCAAGATCGTGGGAGATATCGCATTAGACTGCACAAATTATTTTTTTCTATGATTGACCAAATAGCCATAATCTTGTCATTTTTCAAAATGGCATGAAAGGCGACAGGTATTATACATTCCATCAATGCATCAATGAATGTTAGACACACACGCACGCGCACACCCACACACTTACTCACACACACCATCCCATTCCTGATGCGCACACACTCCTATTGTCATCACATCTGGTTTCAACTCTTCATCTTCTATCCTCAACTCCTCTGGAAGGAAGTGGAAAAACAAACTTTTTGTTAAGACAGTTGCAAGAGACAAAAAGTAAAAAAGTTTGCAAAAAAGAACTATTGAAAAAAGAACAAAGAAAACAAAAGTTTTTTGTGCAGGATTTACAGTTTTGTTTTCTTTTTTGTTTTTATTTTTCCCTATGTTTACTGTAGTGTAACCTGTGTTGCATAATTTGTGCTACTTTAACCATTCATATGTCAAAATGTTCAGCTCATTCAGGATGTGTGCTATGAATTTTGTTTTTTGTAACTTTTATTCTTTAAGAAATATTTAACTTTATTTACAAATATCAGTGTTTATCTTCTTATGCTACTTTCACTAAAGAGATACCGTTCTGCTACTTTGAGCTAGCCTTTTGCTACTTTAGCTTTACCTAGCTTTAACCACATTTTACTTATTATTTTGCTACTTTTAGCTTCTTGTTGGCGTTTCTTTTACCTTTAACAACTCAGTTTCAGCTTATTCAGCAAATTTTAGTAAATTCATTCAGCACTCAGAATTCACACTACATTTTTGCAGAAGATGCAATTTTTCTTTTTAAAGTTTCCCTTTACTGGTGGTCCCATAAATTCTCTCACAACCACACACACAAAAGCCTTTACATAAACAAGCACAAACACACACGGACACACAAAGAAGCACAATGATTATTTACTCTCACAAACATTTGCCAACCTCCACACAATAAAAGAACAAACACTTCAAGGAATCTTCTAATTTGCTCAGCCAACAAAAATCCGCCTTTCCATCACTTCCAACCACCGGGCACGAGCACGGTGGATGTTTTATTGTAATCAAATGCTGTCACATCTGGAAAAAATGTAAAACTGTAAAAATATTGATACAAATTAGGACAAGAAAGAGAAGAAACCGAGCCAGCCAACTGCAGGAGGAGGAGTGAGGTCAGCGACCAAGTGCTAATAGAAAAAAGGTGGTAAAGATACTTAGGGTTAGAAACTGAGAGGGAGAGACTATAAGATGCAGGTGTGGGCTCATTACAGTGAAACGGAGCGGTTGTAGAATAATTACAGCAGGACCACACAGAAGATGGGAGGAGATGAAAGCAGAGAGCAGGACGCGAAAGGGGAAGCGAAGCAAAACAACAGCAAGGACTCTCCACAGAGCTGCAGAAAATAAAACAACAGCTTGAAAACGCTCTTTGTTTTCAACAAGTCGTGAGCAGAGAGAGACATCGACTCTTAGACCAAGACCACTGCACCCATACATTCAAGCATCCCCCCGTGCTTTAAGCAGCATTGCAAATGCAGATGGCTCCAGCTATGAAAACACTGCTTTCCATGCTGACTGCCTCTCTGAGGAGATGCTGAGGCATGATTCCTGGCTTGAGTTACAGGGAGGGGTCATCCCTCAGAGTTAACCTTGTGGGCCACAGAGTATCATGAGGTCCCATTTTGGTAATCTGCAAATGGCGACAATTTTGGTCATTCTAGTTTGCATGTGGTACGTTGTTATCACATATAAGTGTTCAAAGAGTAAATGGTTTTTATGAGTTGTTAGTGAGCAGTTCAGACTGTCAGCTTCCATATTTATTTCTAAGCTTTAAAGAAACAATCAGCACCTTGAGGGATTAGAATGGGTTCCTTATGTTTCTAAACTAATTTCCACAGTCTATACTGAAACTCTTCAACCAACTCCGAAGGCAAAGCAGTGATGATGTTTTTGCCCATGTCTGTGCTCGCTTTGGCTGTTGCATTGGCAAAATATCTCATGAAACACTCAGATTTTCAAAAAACTAGAAAGAAATCACTGGGTGTACATCTACAACCCATGAACCCAATTCAAAAAGGCTGCCACAGCCAACTGACCTTAGGAAACACAAAAATAGGTATAAACCTGTCAATTTTACAGATACAGAGTCAAAGTCTGGTATGGTAGTAACTCCATCCCTTCTCATAATGAGACAATTTTAGTTTAAAACTCTGGTACAAAAGGTGGAGGACGATATGCAATTCTTCAAGGAATACTAGGCCTTTAAAAATATAAATGAAATCTCATTTCTTTCCTGGAGGTGTCAGTCACTGGTACTGGTATAATTTCTCTAATAACAGTATAATTTAAAATGCAGATAAAACCAGACTTACTTTTTTTTTGACAACATAATGCTAAGTCTCGTTAATGGGAGGAGTGGTACTTTTAGTCATATCGCACACTGATTTCTATGAGCGCTGGTTTTCTTAGGAGCAATCGAATGTTGGACAAAAAGCTGAGCTCAATTAACTCTGGGGCAATATGGAAATTTAACATTTAACTGAACCACCCAACAAGCAACACCGGGCCCTGATTTGGTTCTACATGTTAATGAAGATTGTGAAACTGAACTCAGCACAGCGGCCTCTCAACACACACTGGGAAGAAACTGTTTGCATTTTTGACATTGTTGTTGCTTTTGTTGGCTGACAGATATTTCACCCTGCAGGAGTACTTTCTATTACACCATTTAAACATAAAGATGCTTATTTTAGTCAACTTTTTTATTCTCTGATAGCCAGGAGAGAGAGAAAAAAGTTTCATTTCTGTGGATTTGCTCATTTCATTGTCTCTGTACTGTGTATGTGTATATGTGAAGTGAATGGAAAGGGACAGTGAATGAGGGTGGTGGGGGGTGGAGGTGGGCAGCAGCTGCTTGCCTGAATGACCTCAGCGGCAGCTGTTGCCCCCACCAACACACACACACACACACACACCATCCGACCCCCACCCTCCTGCCCATGTATGCCAACTCCTCTTTGAAGTTCAGTTCAAGACCGATGAAGCTTTGAATCACATACCGATTACTGGAGAGCATAAAGGCAGATTATTTACTAGCAGTTTGTCAATTTAGGGAACAGACTGGTAATAAGAAGGTATGCTTCCAACAGCAATTATAAAGAATATGTGACAAAAACAATGCAATTCCAGGAAGATACACAAGCCAAAAGTATAGATTAATATAGTTTAGGTGAAGATAAATGCAAACATTGTAGATTATCTTTTTTTTTAAATCCTGATAAATAACTTCTTTAAGGTTTAGTGGTAAAAAACAAAGTTTCACATAAAGTCATTAGGAGACAAAAATACTGAATGCTTGAATGTCTATCAGAGCATTTTACTCCTTTTGAAGAGCTGACACAGGGCAGAGGGAGATGCTTTAGTCAGACTCTATGGAACGCTTTGCAGCCCTAATCTCTTTGCTGGCATTCACTCTGCTGACTGAAACCTGACACACACACACACACACTTACAAACACCACACACACCGACTGGCATGTGCACAAACACATGGAATCCTGTACACACATACAAACGCTGCGGTGGAACTCTAACACACACACACACACATCCAGGCCCAGAATTAGACAAATGCACAAGCTGTATGTGTAACAGCCCACTGACACAACGTCCTTCCTACAGGTATTTTGTTTACATGGATAAGAGTTGAGGGAAGTGACTATATCAGACCATGATAGAAAAAAACCCACGTGTTTGAGCTGCAAGGTTGTTGACAGGGTCACAGAACCACATGACAACTTAAAAAAAACTGAGACAAAAGCATGAAAATACTCCAGCCCTGACATACTGACAGCAGATACAGGTCATGGGAAAACAAACCAGCGAGTCAATGTGCCATAATAAAATATAATAAAATAAAAAGAACAAGGCACAATGTCTTTTTTTAAAGAGATAATCAGATCATTCCACTCACAGTGCCACACAAATATACCTGACCAAAAAAACAAATATAATACACCGGAAAAGGTCACAAAACATGTAAGTACAATTCCCAAAATGTAGAGTTACAATACAGAAAAAAGACAGGCTTTCTGTAAAATCACAAGTTCTATAGATTTATATTTATATGGCTTTGTTTTAAAAAAAATTGGGAATTGAACTAGGAGTCATACTGACTTGTTCATCTAAATCAACATATTAGATAGTTAGGTTTTAAGAGCTTGTGTTCACTGAACTCGTTTGATGAAGTTACTTTCAGATTTACTTTGAAGATTTTGCAGTTTTTTTTCCTGTTGTAATTATTGTTCAAACCACTCACCTATGACAATCAGCGTATAGTTGACGTTCACGCTGCCAAACCCGTTGGTAGCCTTACAGATGTAAGTGCCCGCATCTTCCGTCTCCACTTCTTTGATGCGCAGAGCGCTCTGTAACACCCGGAACCGTGTCCAGCCACTGTGGATGTGGCGTCCATCTTTGGTCCACATCATGAGGGGAGGTGGGTCGCCTTCGACCGGGCATGGCAGCTTAGCAGTGCGACCCGCTCGGACGTTCTGACGATGGATCACCTTCTCCGACACCCTGGGGGGACCTTGAGGGTAAAAGAAGAAATGAAATAAGTAAAATGCAGCAGGCTTGATTTAAACTGGACTGTTTTGGTTAGTTTTTTGAAGTTATTTCACCTCTTCTACAGTTTAGAAAAAAAGATGGAGAGCAGGGTGCAACAGGGGACCAACAGGGACAAAATCCTGTATGCTACATGTCCTAGCCTGTAAGATTTATAAATCATTCCAGACCAAACCAACAGGCAGCACACAACATGTGGTTTTTCAAATATGGTTTGACTCACACAGGAATTATTTGTTTATTTTTCACATATATTTGACAAGTCTCGATGGCATGACTAAACCACTGACATTTTAACACAGAAAAGCTTCCACTTGGAGCAAAACATACCCCGAGCAGTGGGTTTAATATCTACGCAGATGACACACTGAGACACAAAATCAGGCGTGACATTGACCGCTCAGTAGCCAGACAACTGTGAAACAGCACACTAGAAAAACAAAGGGGGTGGAAAAAGTAGAATGATTGAAGTGGAAAGGTGGGAGGAAACGATGGAGTGAGCGAAAAAGGATGAAGTGGAGGGAAAACAGAGAGAAAAGCTGTAGAGGAGGTAAAGTAACAAGCAAAGAGGAAATGAAGCAGAATAAGGGAGCAAGTGAAGAAGGTGAAAGAAAAGGAAAAGCCCAAAAATAAGACAAACAGAAAGACAAAGGATGGAAACAGAAGACTGTAGGAGTTAACAAAGTTCAGTGCTCACTCTTTCTCTTTTAGGTTAAAACAATACTTTGCAAACATTGAAGGAAAAACACATAATGAGTCACCATATCACAAACAATGTCCTGGCAATAAAAGGCAATTGCAGGGAACTCCACTATAAAACAACTCACCTCAGGTCATGTCACAGGGAGTTCATGACCTGCTGGAAACGACCTGATACAGACGTGACATTTTAAAGGACAAACCATTGTTTAACTTTAACAACGTGCATGGGAGAGGCTTATCTAGCAGAAAACATTTAGTGCAGTCTGGGGAAAAGGTAAAAGTGTACGCTGCAAAATGTAGTTTTCACACACATACAAACAGACACAAAAAGCAATCAGAATCAAAATCTTCAGCTCAGAAATGTGTAAAGTTAGAAATGGACATTGTAAGAAAAATCACAAGTGGTACAGAGACCTTAATCTTCAGGCTGCATTGTATTTTAAAAAAACACAAATCTATCTCATCTCTCTCTGACTGCCCGTTTAGATAAAATTCACATAAGATTCCTGGATTTTCTAAAGTAGAACGGGAGACTGATTACTCAGAGATCAGGCTCTTTTCTTCAAGAAAAATATCCTAATGCAGGATGTGTAAACATGTAGACAAATATTTTCTACCTTTAAAACTGATCCCAACAATTTTTAATAAAGATCTGATTTAAGGTAAACCCTGGTGGTGACCCAGGTCCAAACCTTGAGTTACTGTATGTTACTATAGCTGATGCAGATTATAATTTTACTGAAGCAAAATTGAGATAAACAACATGAATTAATACCCATAATGTGGCTAAAGTTAAAAAGCTGGGTTCATAGAAATAGAACAGCTACAACAGTGATCTTTCTACAATCTGTTCTTTCAAGAAAAATGAAAAGAATTATGGCTGTGATAAATAAATTTAGGTAAAATGTATGAAAAAGAAATTAGATATCCTCTCTTCTCACTCTATTCTCAGTCCTGGATGAAGGAACGTGTTCATTCAGATCAATGGCTTACTCAGTTAAAGGTTTTTCCTTTTCCTATGCATTCTTCTCCTGTTGGTTTTTTATTTTACAAAACTATTATCCTTATACTTAAAGTTCATTCAGATTCCCTTCTCCATCCTTTCCAACCTTTTACCTATTTTACCCATGTTTCCGACTCCTTTTATGTTACTTTTCTGTCTTTCCATTCATTTATTTTCCTTTTCTTTTGCCAACAGATTGAAATCACATTCTGCTGAACTCCTACTACTCCCCTGCTACATCTTTTTTTCTTGCTCTTGGCCCCTCTCTTCCTCTCCCTACCACCTCTCCTTTGCCTTGTCATCACTCATTTTCCCTCCTTCTGCGTCTCTGCATTTTGTGCTCACTTGTACTCTTTCGTCACTCTCATTCACACCATCCTCTGTGTCTGCAGCAGAATCTTTTCCTTTTCTCAAGAGTGATTTACCAGCCTCCTCCAACTTCCCCAGTCTCTTCCCCAGAGAACACAGAAGTAGGACCTTTAACTGAACCGCTCAGGTTTTGACAGTCAGCCTCTCTTATATCTTCCTCTTGTTCCTCCCAGTTGTCCTTCTTCCAAATTTCTCTCCACAGTTATGGGAACACATAAGCAGCAGCCTCCTCCCTCCTCTTTTACTCGGACTATAGATTCATGCCTGACATGAAGTCTTTACGTCTTCAAGAAGAAATAAATATGTGTCTACTCTTTTAGGAGGCAGAGGATCAAAGATACTGACATTTACTTATGAAGTTTAACAGTAAACATGTATTTGCAGAAAGACCGTTTGTGTAACGATGTACAGCTTTTTAGTCACAAAACTGGCAACTGTTGCAAAATAATAAAAGCGTTTCAAGTGGACATTTAGATAATTTCCCTTTAAATTTTGAGATTTCATAACAGTGACTCTTCTTGTTGGAAATATGCATGCCTGCAGAAACTGACACTGAGAAAGATTAATGAGCTTTTCTCTGCATTTTCTGAAGTTGTTGTCACAGGAAATGTATTTAGTAGACCAATCAACCTATGGCTGACCTATTTAAAGAGGAAAAAAAACAACTACTTTTTCATGAAAGTACTTTTTAAGCCCATGTTTGTGTTCATTTGTCTGTGGTGTTACCAAAATATCTCATGAACCACTATACAAATTTTAAAGAAACTGTCAGCTATAGATCAATGGATATACACCTACAACTAATCCGTGATAGGAGTCAACCCAATTCAAGATGGCCACCACAGCTAACTAATATTAGCCAAAACAAAAATGTCTATAACTCTGTCAGTGTTCCAGATCTTGAACTCAGATGAATTTTAGATCACAAACTGATTATTGCAGAAGGCCATGTCATCCAAAAGGTTCTTATACATTTCTTAATATTTTATACTAATAATATAATTTTCATAGTTTGTTATATAATAAATGTGTTGCTAACTGCTCTCTCTGTGTCCTTTTTTCCACAACAGTGTTTTGTTGACTTTGTAAAGCATCTGAAAGAGACCTGCATACCTACAGTCCTGCTTCCTCCTTGCCTCATGCAGCAGGGAAACCGTTTTAACGTGACTGTCTGGTATTCCGCAGCCTAACGACAGGAACATACAGCTCACAAACCAACACTCCTCCGGCAGAGACTGAACCGTCCCGGTCAGAGCTCCACAGCCTCTGCTCGGACTGAAAGAGATAATCTGAAGGTCAAATTAAAAGAAAGTCATTTTATACAGCCAGTTCTTTTAGACGTTACTCCCAACACCACTGAAAGTACGCTGCACACATTCCAAACAGTGTGATGGATGAGGTTTTATTTGGAACGCTCTCACACGCACCAACCTCTTCATATTCAGCTTTCATTCACCCACATAAAATCTGTTCATTTATCTTGGATTTATTTGTCTTGCTGTGTGGTGCACAAGTGTTCAGGAACAACTGAATTTCTGGGAATACTGGGTGTTAAAAAAAGTTTTGAACTTGTCCTATTGGACTTCCTAACAACCTGCGGACTATCCTTCTTGTATTACGACATCAACCCACAAATAATAAACTGTAGTAGGTTTTACACTTGAGAGAAGAAAGATTATCTTCTTGCTAAAGGCAACAAAAAGAAGGAAAAAAGAAAAGAAAAATACAATGCACAAATGCCTGATAAAACAAGATTTGCTCAGATCAATCATCATTTTTTAGGCTACAACTGATGTTTCTTGTTGGGCATCCAAAAACACAAAATTTTTGCTGACAAAAACTCGCAATTTTTTTTTTTGTGTTGCATATTTTGGCAGCGTGACAGCCGGGACTGCCCTTTATGTTCTGGATGGAGAGTTTGGCCATAATGTTCCCCCCAGTCTTTGACTCAGATGGCTGTGCGGATCCCGACACAACGTTGCTGTTGGCAGAAAGTCGAGACTGGGCTGAGAGAGGGAGAGACAGGAATGCTTTGATGGAGAGCTTCTAACAGCAGGACATAGCATTGATGTATGGTAGCATGAGTGTATATTGTAAAGCAAATGTGTGTTTTTCAGATTAATAATAAATTACATTCAAATTATTTACATCTTTATTTCTACTATGTACTTTTAACACAATAGAGTTTATAACTAAGAAACAAAATTGTGAATAAGAATTTACAACTAAACAGTTTTATAATAATCTTTGTGATTGCCTAGTGTTGTTTTAGAACTTTCTTTAAGTCTACATCATATTTTCAGTCTTTCTAAACTGAGTGGCAGCGCACCGTTGCATAAAACCTCACCTGCAGAAACAAAGTGAAGTCTAAAACTCTGTAGCGTGATGTTTCCTCCTCTTCTCGTTCCCTTTCACTCTAGTAAACACAAACTCTGCTGCTTTTCTGTTTCCTGAGGGGACAGATGCTGAGTGATAGATGCACATTAGGTTGTCTCCCTCAGGTGCGCGCACACAAACACACACACATACACACACAAGTATAGACAGATACACAAACACTTTGTTCTGACCCCTTGCTTCCACCCCATCAGTAGGTCAACTGCTGCTTGTTACTCCAACCTGACAGTTTACATTGGGCCTGAGGCTGGTACAACACTGAAGGGCTACATGATACACACACACACACACTCACACACTAAGAATACACACTTGTCTTTCTCTCTCTGTATTCCTCAAACACTCACTTGCAAAAGAAAAATACACAGTGGCCAGAAAACTTTGAGGAATCTGCTGAGTGGTTGGTTCAGGAACCTGATTCCCTCCAGCGACTCATACCATTGGTTTCTGAGAGCACACACACTCGCATGCATGTGAAACTGGGTAAACCCTTTGTAATCCACTTTGGGTTTTATTTCAACAAGACATTTGGTGAGATACACATTTGTTTTGTTTCTACTCTTTTCATTCTCACCTCTGCATCCATTTCTTTGAGCTCCTTTCATTCAGCGTCTCTAATAGCTGGTTGTATTGTTCCAGCTCGCTTTGCTTTCTGCTGCACCTGTCTGCTTGACCATACAGGAAAATCCCTTTACAAATGAGATTAGGATTAAACAATGAAGCCATCTTTTAGAAGAACCCTACCAAACAAGTTAGTCTGTTACTAAATATGAAACACAAAGAAACCTTTTTTTAGGACTGTCTCTCTTTAACTGCACAACTACAACAGGATTGAAATTTCCTGCAAATGATCTGGAAGGAGTGGAAAAACTTGCAAAATGTATTGAATTTTGTACTGTGTGCACAATGTACTGTGGGGTTAACAGGAGGTAAGAACAATAAATTTGTCCCAAAATATGGCATGTGGAAAATATGAATTATTTTAACTGATTTGCTCCAACAGAAGAGAAAATGGTGGGGATTTATGAACCCAATTAGCTCTTTTAACAGTGGAAGAAGGAGAGGGTTTATAGGGAAACTTTTATTGTTAAGCAGCTGTGTTTACACTGCAGACCTAATTTATGAAAAAGTAACATGCAATGTAAATCTAATGTGTAGCAACTAAATCCATATATAAGGAATTAAACAAATTTATTCCATTTCATGAGGAATTTCTTAAGGTGACCAAAAAAACCCATTTTAGTTTATTACTGGTTGACACTTTTTATTTATACAATTTAACATCTGTGTTTCTTAGAATGTCAAAACAAAGAAACATTAGGCTTACCTAATGTAATTTTTGAATAAAATGCAAAATTAACCAGATTTTCCCAGAAGAATGTATAGTACTATGTGTCAGGGATTTTTTTTAGCTTTCTCCTGAGTGCAGCTGAAACTCTGAGCATCATTCAAAGCCTATAAAAAGCTTATAAGAACAACATCATGTACAGAATGCATTTATGAGCATTTGTGTGTCTTTAACAACACTAGAAATACATCAGTTACACAAAGAAGAACTGAGAAAATGAAGTAAGGGAGGAAGAAAGGAACACCAAATGCAAAACATGACAGAAAAAAATGACAGAAACGAGTTAATCCATAACAAACTACATCATGTGGGGATTTACAGCTAAACTGCCGACTGGACGAGGAACTGACATTTTAATGACTACTTCGACTTCCACAACAGAATTCACTTTGCCTTGTTTAACCTTGGATGTCACGTCTGGCGAGACAAAAATATTAAAAGAAAGGATTGAGTGACAGAGTTGGAGACACTAAGCGGTCCATTAACGAGCTGCAGTCAGGACTTGTTGAAAACTGATGGGGTAGTTGCTCAGAAACAAAGAAAACTCTTTCCGTTTTATTTTGGCTTACCTGAAAGGGGAAAAAGGATAATTAGATTCTGCATTTTAACATGAGCTGATGGAAAGGAAACAATAAAAAAAAAAAAAAACTTTCTCCCCTTATGTAAGAGTTTCTTCAAAAAACCTCAAAACAAATATGGCAAGGTTGGTCTTACATGATAGAAATTCTTATTTCTACTTTTGTATCAAAGCGCTCAACCAAATGGAATATGACCAACAGTACAGAAACAAAAACCTCAACCTAATCGAGTCAAGACTCATTTTCTGCAGGGCTTATCATCATTTATGAGTGTTTTGGTAAAAAGGAAAGAACAAAAAAGTGAAAGCAGGAGGAAAAGGTGAGCGTGGAAAAAAGCCTGAAAAAACAGGATAAGCAGGGGAGCTGGGGCTAAAACTGGGTCAAAGGCCACAAGTACTATTCCAGTTCTGCGTGTGTTTGTGTTCGTGCATCAGATCTGGTATGGAGGCTGCGGACCAGGTTACATTGACGTGTAAAGTAAGACCTGACACAGATGGGGAGCAGACCCTATGATCCAGAGCCAGTTAGGAAGAAAGACGGCTGGAAGACTATTTTCCACCACAGGAACTAGTTGACAGTTTTAGGACTGTTGGCACTTTGGGCCCCGCCCCCAAAGGACCTCTTTTAGAGCCGTTTTTGGAAAAGGACAAAGTACCCACTTGAAGGCAGGCACTTTTAAGCAGCCCCCGAAAAACCTTTTAGGTGACGCAGCCAAAGCAAGCAGACAATCAGTGCAGTATTTCTTTCAAAAACATCATTAATATCAAGCCTGCTGTAAAGACTGAAACAAACTGAAAAACAGCAGCCTTTTCATTAATTGTTATCACCCGCTGCTGAAAGGCGAGGCAGACAGTTATGTTTTTGCACGTGTCCGTGTGCATGACTGTCTATTATTAAAACAGTGCACAAACCGCTGGATAGATTTTAATAAAACCTTCAGGAAGTCACTGTAAACGTACATACATCTACAACTGATTAATTTTCAAAGTTAAACTGGTTCAAGATGGCTGCCACAGCCAACTGACTTTAGAAAACACAAAACAATTCAGTCACACATGAATGCTTGCACACAAACACGCACTCATCCTCCTAAATGGGAGCCATTTGTTTTCTTCAGTGTTGCAGATATTGTGCCCAAAGTTGGTGTGGTTGTAGCTGAGCATCATTGCTCAAGTGCTACTCAGTGTGCAACCTCTCTGCTTAAAACTTTAGCATTAACTGGAGGAATCAACCCCGTTTGTTTGCAAACTATCAATAAATAAAGCATCTATAAAAGTTAAGTTAGAGTTTAAGAATTCAAGATTTCAAACAGCTACATTTAAATAGCTTTACAACTACTGAGAACCCAGAAACTCTTAAAAAGAATCAGAGAAGGTGATACGGAAACCGCCAGTTTTTAGACAAGTTCAATTAACAAGAAACATAATACATGTGATGTATGAGTATTCAAGTTTTTTTAGATTTAGAAAACCTACAAAAAAAGCTGCAACATTTTCACACACACAGAAAAAATCTCCACAAACAGACATTTCCCTCCACCCGTCACCGGTGACCTTTAACAGCCACTCGTTAGGCTGCAAAGTCTATCCCTAAAAATGCAGCAGTGGCAGGTGTTGTGGTTGTATGGAGAGAATTTGAGACTGGGGTCAATTTACTTATTCCATCACTGTCAGCTTACAGTCACCAGCTGTGGATGCAGCTCAGACAGAACTCATTGAACCAGCGAGGTAAGAAGCAAAAACACAAATAGTGCAAAAATGATAACATTCAACCACATCTTTATAATCTCAACAAAACAATCAGTGTAAATGCATCTGTGTGTGTGTGTGCTCCACAGATAAGACACAAAACATAGTTGAAGTAAGAAAACAAAAGAGTCCCATTTGGGAGGGTGTGTGTTTGTGTGCAAGCATGCATGTGTGAAGCAAAGCAGTGTCCTCGACCGGACGTTTATCAGCATTCTGAAGGGAAACACTGTTACTCATTAACAGAGCTTACCCAAACACACACACACAGAGCAGCACCACCTGCTACAGCCCACTGCAGTGATAAAGAGGTGCATATTTGCTGTGAGGGAGCCATCCCCATTGAGACAACATATGAAGAGTGAGAGGAGGAGTAAGACTGTTCAATAACTGCTGATAACATTTCAAAGGATAGTTTAAGTGACTCTACATACTTTGGGTGGATTTGGTGTAATCTAAAATAAACTGACATTAATTAAAAGATTTGAGAAATATCACAGTAAACTGTTGGGTTATTGCAAAGGCACGTAAATTTAAAAGCAGACACAGAAGGAGAAAATTATTAGAATAATTGTTGACATAGTTGCACTGGTACTCCACCTGTCAGAGGAGGACTCTACAAGAGGAAATTTCTGAACTTGCCAAATAAAAATGGATTGATTTAAAAACAATACAGGAGATTATTATGTGGTTGCTGTTGAGATAATGGCAGGAAAAGCAACAGCTGCTGCAATCTGGATATTATTTACAGTAAATTCTTTAAATCAAAGATGTCCGATATCTGGTCCAATTTTGCCAATTTTTCACCTCTCTACTGCATCCTGTGTTTCTATAGTATTAATTTCAGAAAACATAATGCTCCACAAAAATACCCAGCTAAATCCAAAACACAGATGTGGAATTAAAATCAAGTAGTTTTGACTTCAGTATTTTGTAAAGCAACATTAACATAATTTCAATATTTTCTACGTTTATTCAAAAACTTGTTTTGTTTTATTATGTTTACAAATTAACTGATGATGTACGGAGGTTAAATATTTGCATTTTGTAAAAATTGCCTAATTTGAAAGAAAAACAAAACCTCACTCTCAAGCTGTGCACTAGTCCTAAATTTCTCTTCTCTGCCCTTCATCCTCCTGGATTTCCTCCTCCTCTGCCTCACATTTTCTCCTCGTCCTCCACCTGTGTGTTTTCTGGTTCACTGGGTGGGGAGTCAAACATTCCAAGCATGCACATAACACACACACACACACACACTCACGTGCATGCACCCACGTACACATAAACTTGTGCCCCCCTCCCACATTCCACACCAATCTTCAGCCGTGACTAAGTCCATTTGTTCAGCTCTGGTCACTGTCTTAGTCTCCTGTGAATGTGTGTGAGACTGACTGATGTGTTTAACCTGTACCTCCTTTTTCTAATCTTTTCATGTTACCTGACATCTAAATGTCCCCCAAGGCCACAAATAAAACAGAGAACCTGAAATCAAACCTGCAGAGAAAGAGCAAGTGCCTAAATGAAGACATGACTAACTCCTAAACCTAATGAAACGAGTTTAGCAAAGAAAGCCTCGACACATGTGGTCAGTGATGACATTTTCCCAGCTAACACTGGATTTCAACCTGCTGCCTTTTGAAATACGGAATTCATCTGGAAAGATGCTGCTTAGAAATGCTGAGTACCTGAAAGAGCTGGTAGACAACCCATCAATTCCCAGTGGGACATTATCTTAGCTTTATGATGCTTTTCTGTCATCAGGTAACAAATGATAAATGACAGAAATTAGGATATTCGCCAGCTGAATCATTCCTCTTCCAAACAAAGTGTGTGGGAGTCTGGGTGCAAGCTGTACTTGCCACGGCACACACTGTGGGCCACTGATAGTACCCAAGATGTGTTGATGGATGGTTAACACACTATCAAACACACACATATATATATATATATATATATATCTCTGGGAATAAAAAAAAGACTCTAGCCACAGTGTAGCACAGGTAATTACATCATATTTGCAAATGTTTTAGGATGGTAACACCCCATGAAGTGTTCAGGGAAAGTTTAATGTCTGTAAAAAGTCAAGCTGACCTTTTCGTGCTATTAAGAGCACTGGACATTCAAGGCACTTTAAACTGAAGGTTTAAATGCCTCAACAGGAAAGCTTAAACACTAAAAAAAAGTCAAGACCAGGAGATACTGAAAAGGTAGCCGAGTTTCTACCAAGTGAATGTGTTCTGTACATCCTTCCCCCTTAAACATTTTTCTTAAACCATTTGTTGGCTCTTTTAAGTCTCTTGAGGCAATAACTTCACCTGCTAATCCATCTTCACACTTCTTGTTGCCCTTTCAGAGGAAGGACGGCAACAATACTGCTGCAATCTGGAACCTTATACTTCCTATAGTCTGAGACAAGCAATGCTGGTTTGTAAGAGCGCTTAGACACTGCTTAGATGACTTAAATGCACTGCAACAATGATAAAAATAGACCTATTATGAGTCTCGATGAGGTTGTCACAACATACCCAATCAGAAAATTAATTTTCTTCTACTTAACGACATACACAACAGACAACATGAAATAAACCTGTCTCTCTTAAATGTCTGCCACATGCAGTCCAGTGTGGTTGAAAAACTGTCTTCACAACCTTCTAACGTGGAAGCTTTCCTTTCCCCCACACCCTTCTGCTTTTACTAAAGCTCAGACAATACAGCAGCTAAATCCCTGAAAGCAGCTCATAAGTACCTTAGTTAACTACATATAGAAGAATAGGCCTTTTGTGCCCCAAGGTGATAATGGTGCAAGCACAACAGAGGGATTACTCTTGGACAATACGTACACTGGGCTAACCGGTGTGAAGGGTCGAGTTGTCGGGAATAATTAATACATCTTACTGGACTGCAGGACCTTCAGCTGGATGTCAGCATTATGTGGTTACTGGCGTGGGATTATAGTCCCCAGTTGTTTCTCTGTAACTCTAACCACTTTCTTTTTTATATACTCTGTTTTGGTAATCTTTTATAAGTGTGGTCAATGTTTAGCTTCTTGCTTTTGGGAAAAATGCAAGAAATGTCAGTCATGCCATCTTCTGTTGCTTTTCAATTTATCAACAATAATCAACTCAGCATGCATTGTCTACTTTGGCTGCAAGTCCAAAAATAGTTGTACCAGTCTGTGTCTGGGATCTGAACTCTGGTTCTTGTTTTATCTCACTGAAGACATTCTATGCATTAAAATTTTGAAGTCTAGTGACGCCAGCTTAATATATAAAGCATAAACAAGGGTGTTTCTTGTTTGTATTGCAAAGTCGCCCTCAGAATTCATTGAATAGATTCTGAAGAAACATCCATGGACCCTTTTCCTACTGTGTGATAAATAACCACTCAGTAATTTTAGTATTGTATAAAAAGCATACAAAAAGTACAACTAAAGCCATATTCAGTAATATCACAAACAGTTGTAACAAATTGTTTTAAAGCTAAAATATCGACACAAAGCGAAGTTCAGAAGATTCAAGCTCAATAAATAAGAATATAAAATTTCTAAAACCCCAAATTTACTTTCACAAAAAAGATTGAACAAGTTTGAAGGCCAAGCTATTTATAAAAATCAAGGCTTGACAGTATTTCAATTGAGAGTCTATGTGCCCAAAGTTGAATTTTAAAACTACAAATTCAAACATATTTTATGAGAACTGTTAGTCAGTTGTTTTATTAACTGCAGAAACTTGTTTACTTGCCTGACATTAATGCTTTTGCAACCCAATATAAAAAGAATTACCAGTGTCGTTGACAACAACAACAAACATTAGTCAGCATTTAGGTTTTATATATTTTAAAATTTGACATACCACACTTTTTCTGATTAGAAAATTGTCTTTTGATGGCAGTAAAATATCTAGCTGGTTACATATTCAGTGATTGTAATATGTGTCCCGTTCAGTGCCCCTGTCCTCCTAAACCCACCCCCACATTTCTCACAGTCCTCTCAGATTCCCCCTGCAGAATACAATCCCACATAAACAGCTGGCACCGAGATAAAAAGAAGCAACCTTTCATATATCCTGAAATTTATTTTGTGTTTTAGTTTTATTTGTTGACTAAACGCCTTGAAGAATTTTCACAGTTTATTGGTAAACCTAAAAATGCATATCCTGATTTTTATGCATGATAAGCATCTTGTGCAGGTTTTGGCCTATAGTTCTCCAGGCCATCTAAAATAATGACATACAAATCAAGTCATAGATAAATAAATAAATAAAGTGATGCATCATTTGTAAATGCTATTTTATACTTATCAAATTGTAATCTTTCGTATTTCTGTGAACTCATCTAAAGAAATGGGGAAAGTGTTTACATGACAGATTACTGGTAACAAAGTGCCAAAAGATCAATATAAAACTGATTCTTGTGTAAATTGTTATACATACATTCAACACTGCCTCATCCCTTGAGCTAGGTGTTTCGCTTATGCTTGACTAAAACATATACATATAACTGCTAATTGGGGGGGGGGAAGGCTAGTAGGAAGTAAAAAAAACAAACAAACAAAAACACCAGGATGGCTTAAGATTTTTGCACATGATTATTCAAATTTAAAGCTTAGTTTTGCCTTAACAAAAGGCTATAGATTTAAACTATGGTGAATATAAATTAAAGAGATTTAGCTCGGTATTGCAACTAGAACAGCTACCAAAAAGCTTTTTGTCATGCCTGCCTTCACACCTTGGCCCATCAGGTTATCTCCGTGTGTCCGACAGACAATCAAAATCTTAACACGTCAATCACTGAGGTCATAGTGGTGACAATTTTGTTCAGGCAAGTTTTGAAATGCTCTTCTTCCTTCTGTCACACTCTATAAATATACACACAAACATGAATTGCCCTAAGTGCTGCTGTACTGCTCCTCACTCAGACTGAGGCCAACATACAATAACGGACTGTGGTCTCCCATTCCAGCAATCGTTTTATTGTTTTGTTTATAACACCATCAGGAATAACAGCCTGGAGACCAGGCATGTGTGTGTCTGTCTGTGCGTGTGTGTGTGTGGTAAGAGGGGGTTAGGAGATTTGAAAAGGTCTGATTGATGGGTAGACAAGAGGAAACAAAACCAACACAGACAAAGATAAGAGGCATGGGATTTAAAATGTCAAAGACACAAAAAGTTAAAAAAAGAACAAAAGTTTAAAAAAAAAAAAAAAAGGCAGCCGACCACAGACAATTAGGTGTGTGACACTTAAATCGCCATGGTTAGTTTCAAATGTAGTTTTACCTTGAAAAGAGTTTAAAACTGACTGACAGTGTAACTGGTTGTGCTGCTTTAGTTAATAATTTTGTTCACTGTTTTTAAGAACAATAATAAAAAATTTGGCCAGTTTTGTACTGCCATATGAGAAACAAAAGAGTTAAAAAAAAAAAAAAAAAGTAAAAGCAGCATGTTTTTGTTCTGTGGGGTTCCTGATGTGTTATCACAGTCTCCTCTGGTGCCGGCATGTGCTTTCTCTGACCCCCCTTCACACACACACACACACACTCACACTGTGTGTGCATAAACTGTTGCACACTCTCCCTGACCCCTCCCTGATCTACTGGCTGCCTTTTGACCTGCTGTGCTGTAGCATTGACCAAGCATACTCCAACCCCACTGAGACCACAATACAGCCCTGTGGCGCCACAACCCACACAGCACGAAAGACAGAGGAGCAGCAAGAGAAAGGGAGTAAGGTCACATTTAAAAGGAGGAAAAAAAGAATCCTTAAATGCATGCAGCAGCAAAAATGCATGAGGAAACAAAGAAAAAAATGAGAGAGTGAAAAGTTAGAAACAACTGCATGCATGACTTTAAAAAGCAAATAATTCCTCACGTTTCAGTCATACTCATTTACCTCCTGAATTTGTGAGAACAGATTTTTTTTGTATACAGTGCATTCATGCCCTGATTGCAGTACAGCACTAAGATTTTCAATGTTTTGTAAAATTATAAATTTAAAAGATTCAGAAAAAATAAAAAAAAATAAAGCAGCATCAAAAAAGTTTCTACTACATGTCATCTTCCATGTCAGAGTTTAAAACAAATACCCCACACAACCTGTCAGAGCTCAGAGCACGTAGTGAATGATGCTCAGCTACTACCACATCCATTTTTAGCTTGGTATCTATAAAAAATGACTGTGTTTAAGCCATTTTTGTGTTTGATAAGGTTGATTAGCTGTGGCAACCATTTTGAACTGAGCTGACTTTAAAAGTTAATCATCTGTAGACTTCCATTGATTACTTTGAGAGTTTCAAAAATAACCACTGACTGGTTCAAGAGATATTTCAGATAAAGACAAACACACACACGCACAAAGGGAGGCAATTACATGATTGTCCATCTTTCATGGCGGCCGATGACAATGATTTTTGTGATGAAGAATATGTGAAACTTTTAAATACAGACAGCTAAAATATTCCAATGAAACCATAGCACAGCTGTAAAACTTGGAGTTGCTTGTTTCTCAGTTCCTTTCGCAAAACACCTTCTCTTCCAATCTTATCTTCTCCCGTTGCTTTTCTTTCAGCCGTACCCCTCCACAAACATCACAGTGACACACCGTCAACCCCCACAGAGAACGACCAGACAACCCCATTAATACCCCACCATTAGCAAAGTCAAAGCAAACATTGACTTTATCTAAATGGTGGCTAATAGCTGTTGCCTTTAACAGGCCCCGTAAAACTCAGAGCTACAGAACAGTGGTAGTTAAAAAAATCCCAAGGGGTTCAGTGAGAGAGACAGCTCCTCAGAGTTCTTTAGTCTGCCTCTTGAATTCACGTCACCGCTGGTCAATTCGTCATGTTTCAACTATATGAAGGTTTTTGAGAAAGTTTTAGGTGAAGAGCTTCAAAAAAACATGATGCTTTTGATATGTAAGGTGGTTGTCATTTAATAAACAAATTGCATTTCTGGGCATCTGGAAATTCTTTGTTTCAAACAGTCAGCGGGACATCATTTGGTCCTGACATTAACAAGAGGAACTCAAAGAGTCAAACTGGATACTTCAGGAATTTTCCTTTTGTTGGTTCATCACCACATCATCAACAACAACACTTCCAAAACTTTTTTTCCTCTCTCAGAGAACGAAAGCATCTCAAAATGGCAGTTTAAGCTTCATACCAAGGGAAGTCAAAAACAGCTTCATGGTTTCTCACAAGACCCACATCTGTTTTTGGCGTTCCAAATAACCCATCTGCCAGGTGACACATAGTAATAATCCCATGGTCAGAGGCATAAAATGCTCTTTTAGGTGAAGAAGAAGAAGAAGAAGAAAAAAGGTTTAAAACCCCTGAGGATGGCAGGTAAATTCCCCCAGCAGGCCACATAATGGTTACCAGCATGCCAAATGGAATTTACATGATTAAGCTGTGCTTTTTTTTTTTTCCAAAGTTAGTCATTTACTAATGCGTCTTTACAATGAGCACCTGTCTGTGGTATGCAGCAATTTTCTCAAAGAGGACTTAGATATTTGTTTATTTTGCAGATATGACAAAATGCATCTAATATTAAAAAAGAAAAAGTTTCACTTTGTCGTGTGACCGTTTTTGAGCAGGTTTATTTGAAGGCAGGTCAACCTTTTAGCTTTGAATTGTCAAAATAATGTGAAAAACTGGGTTGATCAAATAACAAAGTATTTTCTACTTATTAAAAGTCATAATTTCACTAACATGCCTCCAAACCAACTCTCTTTTGCCCATTTAGGATTATTACTTCTTTTATGATTCACAGTTTTATGAAAATCTGTGATACTGAATTTATAATAATTTTCATGTACAAGAGGATAAGAAAGCTGTCAAAGAACAAATCAATGCATTATATTTAGCCATTGTTTTGCAAACTATTTTGACATTGTGTTGGGTAGAATGCTTGTATTTTTATTTCCTATTTATCATTTAGGCTTCCAGTAATAACTGTTTAAAATAATCCATGTTAACATTTTTATTTAGCTGATTGTCTGAAGTCCAAAGATGCTGATTTTTTTATGATATAACTACTAGAGTGGTAGTCTCGTTTGTTATTATTTTGTTGCTGATTATGTTCCTCAGTGATGAGTGTGTGGGACAGAGGGTTAGTCAAACCATCGTGGGCAGTGTGTGTGTGGCTGTTTACATGTATTGTATTTACGGGAAGTGTCTTCTTCTTGTATATATTTCCAGAATCAGTGAATGCGACTGTTTATACTCAGCTCATTCTGTCATTGTCTGCAGCAACGATGAAACGCTCTCTTTCTCTTTATCTCAACGAGTGTTTGAAATGTTGCTCTTCCAGGCAGCGTTAATGGAATAAAGATGTGTTTCTAATGTGTTTGTAGCTTTTTACACTAATTCTGACAACAGATGAACTCTCTGTTCAGATAATGGGTGGTCTATATGGATCAGTCACCTGGAAAACATGACGTAGTTCAGACCGAACCGTACATCAGGAAACCATACAGAGAAACCCGGACTCCTCCTGTCATTTCTGAGTGGTTTTTTTCTAAATCCTCGAATTTTCAAAAAGTTAGGTATGACATGAAAATGGGTCATTTTATTTAAGTGAAAGAATTATTCAAAAATCACTTCATCTGTTGTTACTTGATGATAAAAGGTTTCCCAGCTGACTTGACACACCTGTAGCACCTCAGAACATGTCCTTAATGAATATTCATCTATGTGCAGACATGAACAAAAACAGTATAAACCAATAAATAAACATGGGAGATGTTCAGTGTTACCTTGTCCTAAAAACAGTTAACGTGGCACTTTATGTTTCTAATTAAGAACAATCGAAACTCTGCCAAAATGCATCATCTACATTACCAAGCATGTTTCCTTCAGATCAGTTTTAAAGGCTGAGCAGACAGACTAGAGTAGTAGCGACAGAAAATGTTTTAATGCAGACTATTTATTTCCAATTAAATGTTAAAGCACAAAAAGTTAAATAGAATACGGGCCAATTTTGATACAAATAAGGAAGAAAAAAAATTATATTTAAGTTAATTAAAACACATTTCATGCTTTTAAAAAGCCACTAACAGACACCAAAACGTGGCTTTTGTTTTCCGTGAGAAAAGACACAAATATATTCTCAGGTCACTGCCGTAGTCACGGGTATTTATTGGCTCCAGCTCGGATTGGCAGCGATGGAAACATAACACCTGAGTGGCTACGCAAATTTCAGGCTATTTTTAGTGCCATCATGGAAAAAAACATACATCATAAGAGCTGTTAAGGTTTAACACCTTGGTCAATTCCATTTAACCCACTTGAGTTTACCCACATTTATAAAACTCAAATTAACTTGAACATATGCAATATATTTCTTTAGAAAAAAGCCAAAATGTAAAAACAAACAACCAGACTTATGGTTTGATGTACAGCTTTATGAATAAAGAAGTTTTTGGTCTGTATGGAAATGCTTTCAGCAAACAAGTTTTTTTCTTTCTTGTTCTTCTGGGAATTTAAGCTTCTGGTTGAAGGATCGTATTACATCAACACTTCTGTTATCCTTCTCAGAAGTGCTGAATAAAAGCAAAACATATTATTTAGGTATCAAACTTTAAATTTAAATTCTTCACACCCTATCCAAAGGCAGCAGGTAGCTGTGAATGTGTGGCTCTTGACCCCCTGGAGCTGTTCATCAAACAGGGGAGGTTATTAATCTCTCAGCTGCTCGCTGAAGTGTTCGGACTGTGGTTCACACACAGAGCGAGTGCAGATTATGTGACAACTGCAGCAACAAAGACAGAAATGTTGCTTCGTTATCTCCATCTCCCCTGAAAATTAGTTTGTCTCTGTATCTTTGTGTTGCCCTTATAGTGTTGTTTCCATCATCTTATATTTCCTCTTATCTCCTCCTTCAGAGAAACCCTCAGCTACCTTCTCTGAAAACAACATCCAAGTTGGAGCCATTGTGCAGCTTCCTGTACCAATTATACTCCTGCTTCTATAGGCCAACTCTCAGAGAAAATAACTTTTAGGTTCATCTCATGCTCAGTTCCTCCCAAATCTGAGGAATATTTTTAAATTATAAGACAACATCCCAGTTTTTAATGATTTACACGGCATCTCTCTTTTACCATGTGGTGATTTTACAGTCGATATGAAGGCACAATTGGAACGTGATCCTTACATTTACTGTAAAAGCATGTTGTTAGCTTGGAACAGCATCAACAAATGTTTAACGTTTTAAATGCCTCTTTGTATCCTGTGATATTTTGGAGTAACATGGCACCAGTATACAGTTTATTCTAGGATATCACTATGGTGGGAAATAGATAAATCTGTCTAGTTTCCTGGGATGCACTTGAAAATGAAACAAACCAGCCAGTGAAAAGAAAACTGGAATAGTTTAAATTACTTCATTCCAGTGAAAAACCAAAACAAGTGGAAAGTATTTAGTAATTTATATTGCTGATGTTAGACAGAGAGCTAGTGACAGGTTCAGCTGACTCGAACAGGCATTGCCAAGTGTCTGCTGTCTGAAGAATCGCACAAGACAAAAAAAAAGTCTGCTAAAAGATCGAGACAGTTGATCAGTTTGACCCTCCCTCTCTGGTTTGGAAATATATTAAACGTAAGAAAACTGAAGAAAGCTTTTAGCAACTGCTTATTCATTAGTGTTGATTCTTAAATTTCTGCTGACTCTGTCACTTTCTGAGTGGCCCGACTGTAAAAATGTGATCATATTTGGAATCACTTGGTAACTTCCAGCACAGCTGAAGGTCATACTGTACAAACATGCTTCTTAGTGATACGAGTCAGCAACTGTTTAGGATACGCTCATTTTGTGGCACTTTTTTTTTTCTCGAGGAAGAGTTGAATCTTTTAAAAGTCCCCATAAAGGCTGCAGTGATGAATACTAGAGGAAATCAAGTCCTACTCGCAGTAAAACATCTGCAAGACAGTTAGACTGGTAAACTTTCCTTAAACCTGCCTGCAAACCCAAAACTTTTACCCATTTCTGATGGCTACCTGACAGCTTTTTCATTTGGACTCCTGCTCTTTGTCTGAAACCACCTCCTGAAGTCTGTTTACTTCCCTCACTCATTCTTCCTTCCCTCTACTTCCAATTTATCTCTTTTACATAATTTCCTCCAGCCTGTATCCTGCCCCTTACCTCCGTTCTACTCTCCCTCCACCCTTTTTCCCCCCCTTCTTTCTTTCCATCTCCATTCTCCTCTCCCTCACTCTTGCCTTCTGTCCCTGCTGCCTGCCCTGGTTTCGTTGACACACTGCAGGCAGAGGGGGAGGAAATGCTGCGGCATTGTACAGCAAACATCCCTAATAGGCTAATCTAATCTCATCTCTTTGCGGTCTATAGCCCCGTGTTTACTTTCTGCCCCGTGTCTGCATGCTGGCTCTGACTCGCCTCGCTGAATGCAGCTTTGTTCCCCCAGAAAACTCATCATCAGCATGATCTCAGGAGCGGGCGCCAACTCTACAACTGTCTGCTCATAAAGCCTGCAGGCAGGAGATCGTTCTCAACTA
Organism: Kryptolebias marmoratus; assembly: GCF_001649575.2. Classification (NCBI taxonomy): domain Eukaryota; kingdom Metazoa; phylum Chordata; class Actinopteri; order Cyprinodontiformes; family Rivulidae; genus Kryptolebias; species Kryptolebias marmoratus. The sequence continues at coordinate 24,498,055 of NC_051438.1, read as the reverse complement.
TCAGCCACTGGTGTAGCTGCTCTGATTTGTCTTTATTATGTTTGGTGAAAAAAACAAAAGCATCTATCTGTAGTGCAGTGAGGATCTGGTCTGTAGCTGACCCAGGTGACTGACCTTTCTGCAGGGATGTACAGTTTCATATCTGGAGTCGACATTTTACTCTGCTGCAGAATAACCGGGGGGCAGAAATATCACTCTGTAAGACTAAAGTGTAAAATAAAAATCCACCAGGTGTGTGCGAGAATATACACCAAAAACCAAATAATCACAGACTGGCCTTCAGACTGTTTCCAACTCATTACTGGAATATGTTCATCCAAGGACAAGTGTTTGAACACATTTCAAAATTCTGAAAAAAAATCTATTACTTTAGAAGAGAGCAAAGAGTGAAGCAGATGTTTGCAATGCAACAGGCTTTTCCATTTGTTCAAAAAAACAAAGAAATAAAAGGACTTATGAGCAGCAGTTATCTTACAATTAAAAAATTAAAAAATATCAGCTGATTTATTCTGCTGCTTTTGTTTTTTAAAATGTAACCTTTATCTCTGTGGAGGTCTGTTTTTTTCTCTCACCTCGGGCAGCTGCAGACATCAGAATCATGTCCAGCAACAAACAGATCCAAAGAAGCTCCATGCTTCAGGAGAAAGACGAACGTTTTGGTGCTTTAACCTGAAAGAAAAGAAGATGGTAAATGATTCACACTCATGTAGGACCTTTTTTTACCTCTGCAGGTTCACCACAGCACTTTACTATGCTTCTCATTCACCTTTGCAAAGCTTTTCAACTGTATATTTTACAGTCTATATACAGCACTTTTATATGTTCTCGTTCATATACCATGGAGCATATCGAGGGCAGTGAAAACTTTAACATGCTGCAGGGGTTGGGGCTCAAACTCCCGACCCAGCGATAGGATCTACCTCCTTCCTACCACTGGGTCAAAGCTGAGGTGGGAGATGTTGTTCAGAGTAATTCTAACCTTAAAATGAAGAAATGTTGTCATATTTCAACTTCTTATATAAACATTGTGTTAATAAACTGCTGGGTTGTCACCTTTCCCCTAAAATCCATTATTATTTCACTGTGTGGTTTTGATTATTTGATGTTAAAGCAGCAGCTCCTCAGCTGAAGTGAACTCTGCCACACATTTTAAAAACTTTATAGCATCAACTAAGGGTTTCAGGAGATGTTTAGCTTTTTACCTGTGCATAATTCTCATTTAAACATCTTCCTTTTGGATTATTGCCCTCCAAGTAGGTTTTTATTGTCGTTCATGAAGTGAGAACAAAGTGAGGTTAAAAAAAGTGTGTATAAATTTAGTTCAAATATTCAGAAAGTCAAAATACTTTTTATTACAGATTTATTTTGTCCACCTGTTTCTAATTATGTTCCTTCTTATGGTAGTTTTCTTTTTTTTTTCTGCTATTTTTTTCCTTCTCTCTAAAACCTGATGAGATTTGATTTCAGCACCTCAGAGTGCAGGACAAATGAGCTGACAGACAATCAAATTAAATCAGGGTTAGACATAAAACAGTTCACAGCAGCTTTGTTCAGTAAAATAACAAAGCTATTGAGAGTTTTGATAAGGATTTTAAAATATTAAAGCTTAAAACAATATCTGAACCTGTACTTATCACTTCTTTTTGTTTAAATATAACTTACATGCAGTTTAAAAGGCCTTAGACTTTTTTAAAGCTGTAAAAAGTCTAAACATTAACATTTTAGGTGTCACAACATAGTTTGAATACAGATAAATGCAAGAATTTTATGCAGCTTATTTACAGATGAATGCATGTCTACTTTTTAACTAGCTGTAAAGCAATGTTTAACCATAATTCCAGTAAAGTCGGACTTACTGTGCAGCTCCCAGGAGTGTTGACAAACCCTCAGTTTGTTACCTGACGGTCAGCTGAGGAGTGAACCATGCCGTTATTCCCTAAAAGTCTCCCAGAGCCTCTTTCTGTGACAAAACCCAGCAGGTCAGGAAAAAAAAAAAACGCGCTCGTCACTTAAAATGACACAAAAACAGACAGAATACACAAAGATAACGTGCAGGAAAAGTGTGAAACAAGCACGTGAGCGCTCAGAGTCTGTGCAATTTCTGAATGACAGTCTGCGAGGTAACCCGCTCGGATGAGGACCAGAAAGAGCAGGGGGAGGAAAGAAGGAGAAAAGCTGAACCGAACCCACCGGAAACTCTACCTAACTGCTTCAACAAGCGTGTGTAGAAACTGCAACACCTGAATACTACATCCAAATCCACCACCACCACCCCCCCGGCTGCGTTTCACCGTCTAAATTTCTGCCGCAGGCGAAAAAACTCAACTGAGTCGAGGAGACGCTCCCAGCCCGAAACTTTCAGCCAATCAGAGGGCAGGCCAATCAAACAGCGGACCAATCACAGAGCAGGAAGGTGGAGGACAAATTTGGAGCGGTTCAGGGACATCAAAAAGTGGGGAACACTAAGTCCAGGTATTACTATTATTTTAATAATTTGATAAAAGAAGGTCATCATTATTAAAATCATAGTAATTATTCAGTTTGATCATTTTTGTTATAGATTATAAAACAATGAGTTATTTTGAATTATTTTGTGAGAATTATTAGTTAGAGTATGTAAAAACCAATTGAACTATTCTATTCTATTCTATTCTATTCTATTCTATTCTATTCTATTCTATTCTATTCTATTCTATTCTATTGTTACAGTACATCATGCAGACCTATGAACCACCAGTTTCAAATAACACGAAGCTACACTGTCATCTAGCGGTGATTAGCGCGTATTACAACATTCTGCCACTAAAATGATCACCAGCTGTCACACAAGTCACTCTTTTTACTGTTAATAATAAAGACAGCTTTTAGTATAGATATCCTGAATATGTGATAGTGTAGATTAAAATGAGCACCAGATTCCCTTATCACAGTGCCACAATAAAAACAAAACAAGTTATGGTGCTAATAAATAACATCAACTTGCATAAAAATATGGGTGTCTGTAATTTAATTTGCTGCCTCTTTCTTTTTTAGTATCTCTTATTGTTTGCATTGACATTTTTAAAGTAGTTCCCCACTCTGAAAAAAATGTTTTAATTTAATTCGTTTCTTTGTTTTTGAATTTAAGTTTGACAAGAATACATTCAAATAAGGAATGCTCGGTTGTGTTGTGATTAGTATTATTGAGTCACAGTTCAAATATGGGCTACAACCTTTCTGTGTGGAGTTCGCATGTTGTCCTTGTGAACATGGGAGTTTCCTCTGAGTTCCTTCCTCCCAAAGTCAGAAAACATGCATGTTGGGCAAGTTGTTTCCTGGTTCTGCTTTGTGCTTACTGTAACCAGAAATTGCCAACCCGCCGCAGTGGCGTGTTGGCAATTTTGAACAGAAAAGGTGTTATTTGTCCTCTTGACATATAGGGGGCAGCAATGTGCTCGAGTTGCTGCTGTTTGGTCGAGCCCCGTTCCCCCATCAGATACGGTTCCCCCTGTGTCTCCGTAAATAATGACTTATCTATTAACAGAATTGTTTAGAGAGGCAAATATTTCTCATTAAAAAAACAAAAAAACATCATTCTTTTAAAAATAAAATGTGCTAATAATATCATAATACAGAGGAATAAACACAGGTAAGGAGTTGTTGGTAAATTATTTTTGTCCTGTGTTTTAGAGGGGGAATTGATTATTTCAGACGGCTGAAATATTTGGTTCCCCCCTGGTAACTTTTGCAAAAAAAGAACAAATGTCTCCAAA